>NW_008619819.1:2571-22198 GCF_000691845.1 Merops nubicus | reverse complement strand
TTCCTGCTAGTGAACTGCTAACTCTGTATGTTTTTTAGAAATTGCTATTACACATTAAAAATATATGTAGACCAGCTGAAAATCCAAGGTGGCCTCTGAGATGACCAGTTTGTTGGGTTTGTGTCTGGTGGGGTTTTGGTGGTAAGGGAGGGGCTACAGGGGTCACTCCTGTAAGAAGCATCTAGAAGCACCCCTGGATCAAAGTTGGATTCACCTTTGGCCAAGGCCAAAACAATCAGCACCTCTAGGATAACATATTTATAATGGGAAAAACCTGCTAGGCAAGTGTTTGGAGCCAAGGAGAGGATTGGGACATGAGAGAATTATGTGGACACCAGGGTCAGTGAAGAAGCAAGAGCTTCCCTGAGGAGGAATAAGGATCAGAAAAAAGGTGTGATGACCTGGCCACAACCCCAACTCCCCATCTGCCTGTGTCACTGTGGCAGGTGAGGTAGAGAAGAGCAGAGCTGAGCCTGGTGAGAAGGGAGGGCTGGGTTGAAGATGTTTTCAAGATATAGTTGTGTTTCTTATTATTCTACTCTGATTTGAAATGGTAAATTGGTGGTGATTTTGTTATTTAAATTAAATTTATGGTTTTTTTCACCAGGTTAGCCTTGGTTTTTCCCCATGACTAGAATCAGTGAAGGGAGTCCTCCCTGTCCTTGCCTCTGTCCTGAGCCTTTTGTTATATTTTCTCTTCCCCATTCCACTGGAAGGGGGGTAGAAGTGAACGAACGGCTCCATGCTGTTTAGTTGCTGGCTGCGTGGGCCTAAACCACAACAACCAGGAAGTAATTCAGTTGCAGATGAATTACTGTTAAAGGCAGGCAAAAAAATAATTAAAGTAGAATTTTGGACCTACATAAACTGGCTACATTAAGTGTAGTTAAGTCTTTGAGACATGAATCATCATAATAATGGATAAAGCATTAGGAACTGCAATTAAATTTGAATTGAAAAGTTTGGTATATGCTCAGTCAGTATTTACAATCAATTAGTTTTTCTCAATATGACAGCAATATCCCTCAAAAGCATTTGATTTGGTACTTTAAAATCACAAAGAGAAAGCATTACAAGATGACTTGGATGATTGACCTTCAGCAATTATTGATGAAATACTTTGTACTGGTTATTGCATTTCTAGGTACTGGTTAGTGCTTTGCATTTTTCTGCAGAGGTGTTGGTATATTCCATATGCATGTATTTAATATTGCAGTAGTAACTTTAAAGAATCTTGTTATTTTCTTGTATCATTTAATAGAATACAGCCAAATCTTTGGGGTTCATAATCACTCTCATTTATAAAGAATGTTTTGGTGTGCTTGCAAATAAATAATTCCTTGCTTCCAAAAGAAATAAAGCAAAATAAAACCCCACGAAACCAAACCAAACCGAACCAAGAAAAAAAAATCCACAAGCAAAAAACCACCAAAACAACCAAAAAAACCTACTCAAACCAAAACTGACAAAAGTTAAACTCAACTGTCTCTGGCTTTTAGGAGCAGAGTGAAGTTTATGCAGTTGAGGCAGGTAGCTATTTTATTGATAGTCTCCAGGAAATAACAAAACCAGTATTTCCTCTGTGTGTATGGACACATACAGAATTAACTTTTCAACTGCTTTTCAGACTGATGCCAGCTATTATAGCTCTGTATAGATGCCAAAAGCAGTTAAGATACAGAATGGTAATAAATTTACTCTCTTTTCAACAGTAGCATAAACCACAAGTTTAGGACATACGTGATGATGGTGTGCATTTATTGTATTCTCTCATCTTGTACTGCTGTTATGTGACTGACCTCTTCATTGCTTCTGTTAATTAATAGGCTCTTATCTACTATTAATACACTTTTGAGACTTCAGGAAATGCATGTGACTATTTAAGATCTGAACACAAGAACAGGCTCTCCTAACATGACCAGTGACTATTCAAGAAAATTACCCTGCCTCTGAGGTTAACACCATCTAGCTGATACAAAGGTGTAAAATCACACATAGTGACAACCATGGAATACTTTTTTTTCTGCAAGGAAGGGTACTTTGCATTCTTAGTATCTAATCTGTGGGATTTAATACAACACTATGAAGTTTTGATATGGAAATTAGGCTGGTAAGCTTTTGTGGATTCTGCCACCACTGCACTCATATCATGTTTAATTTATAGGACAATGCTTATCCATTTTAGATATCTTCTATTTAAGATATAGCTGGACAGTCAGATTCTTTTTCAGAAGTCATTACAGAGTCCTGCTAAAACTACAATTCTGTCAAGTATATCTTACTGAAGATTTACATAAGAAGATTGTTGCATAGGGAGGAGATCACTAGCTCCCACGGAGCATCCTGACTAAAGAGTTAATCACACAGCATGCTAAAGGGTTAGCATGCTCAGGCCAAATAATCTCTGCTTTTTAAAATAAGATAGATAATCACTGACTTGTTAAAGTTTTCACTATTCCCCTGAAGAGTCTTTTATCGACTCAGACAATCCTTTGTACTTTTCCAGTATGAAAGTATAATAAAAGGTTGAGTCTTACAGTTGTCGAAAATGCCCTTGAAATGGAAATAGAAAATGGCCAAGGTTGCTTTTCAGAAGTGAATATATATCACTCATCACAGAAAAATGAATTGACTTTGTATTCATAAGACAATCTGTGAAATAATCTTCAATTAATTGGACAATAGATTTCTGGTTCCTACAAAGATACAACTTTAATCTCACACGGATTTTTTTTTTTAATTCCTTTTTTTCCATATTTCAAAATTGTATTTTGTATTCACTCCTTCAGAAACTGTTGTTATTAAGATAGGGAAAAAAAGAATAGAAAAGCAGCCATAACAGAGCTCTAAAAAACAACATGACCACTGACACAGTTTTACATCTGTTTTGGCACTCTCAGGAGCAAGGCAGATAGTCTAACATAATCTCATAGATACAATATTTCCCATTTATGGCAATTTATACCTTTAGGACATGACCTAATAAACCTTCACAACACGCAGATGGGGGAAGAAGGATGTCAGCAAGATTTTACTTTGCTCAGAATTTTTGGGTTCAAGAAAGATTATCTAAATTTTTCTTCAGCCTTTACACATACTATAATGTTTATTTGAATTACAGAAGCGCCAATGGGCTCAGCCATTAATAAGTTCTTTTTGTTAGATACCATGTAAATGAATAAAAGGGCTTTATCTATCTCCAAAAATTTGCACATTAAGAAGGCACCGAGGGATGCTACAGCCAGATACTCTGAGGTGCAGGGGAAACCAAAACATTGTTCTATCAACAAACACAGATCAGAATTTGAAGGCATCAGACACATTCAAAACTCACTAAAATGTAAAATGACTGCCTCATGAGAAAATACGCCAATAAGTTTTTGGAAGTGGAAATAAAACTACAGAGAGTTCAAAGGGTATAGCAGAAGCCAAATGATGTTTATTTTGGAAAAATGAAAGTGGAGCTTTTCCTAAGAGAAGTGATTTAACACAAAACAGGAAAAATCAGGGAGTATAGCTTTTGCACAAAAAATGTGACCCAAATTCAAGTGGTGCCCTTCAGAATATTTTACACTGAAACTGAAATATTTCAGTGTATGTATGCCTTGTTTCCATATATAAAGATGCTACAGAAACTTCTCCTATTCAAGATCCCTAGGCTTATTTCCCAAAGTATTCCCTGTCGGTGGAAGAAGAGGCCCCTGAGGCACTGGGAACTCTGTCATTACCCCCCATTACTAGACCATAATGAATAGTGAACATTAATGATACTTATATTCATGTCATATCTCTAAGTTTATTAGCAATATTTTGTGTACTCAGTATTTCCCTGTATCTTCATTCTGCAGTTGCTGTAGAATCATCATCACCTTAGTACAAATAATGGCAGCATCTAGTGGAACGGGAGCTCAGGTTCCAGCATGAAATATCAATCCTGTATTTCTTATATCACTTCACCTTTCTCAGCTGGCAGCCATAATTTTCTCTTATTTTTGTTCTTCAACATAGTATTTACCCAAGACCTTGTGCTGAAACAATGACTGAAAATAAACCTCTCACCTTAATACTATGCTTTTACTCAGTGTAACAGTTTAAGGACATTGTCTGCACAGTGTGCAGCTTTTATTTTTGAGACCAAGTGTTCTCTCTCTGTCTGACAAATTGCAAACTTTATTTTGACTGTAAAAGCAATCATTGCTTTCCTGTGGTAGTTTAGCCTGAACCTTAACTGAAACTTGTAAAGTTCTGATCCAGGTCTAACAGCAGTATTACTGGCTTAAAATGTAGCACCGAAACGAAATGGCTCTGACAATAAGGTAACTCCTGCAGAGGAGAATTGTTTTGTCACCTTTGCAATAAAGTCATTTGGAAAGGATCAGAGAACATCTTGTAGGGCTGATCAGGGATTCACCAGGCAGAGCAGCTAGAAAGTTATAAAAAGGAAAGCAAGTAAGTTGTTTGATCTGTTTTAGTCTTCTTCAGCAGCTAAGGATGAAGAAAAGCTGCATGTCCCAGGGGTATAATAAAGCAGAGAAAGCCAGAGCATAAGAAGGTTCTAAAGGGGCTTTCAGGGAAGCAGTGAGACAGAATAAAAGACCTCAGGTTTGGAAAGTATGTTGAAAAGTATGTATTCTTCTTTAATTCCTTTATAATTTAATTTGCTTTATTCTTTAAGTAAAAACAGTAGTATGTTAGAAACTCTGAGCCAAAAAAAAAATTAAATATATCTTCTTCTTTGGTGAGTTACTTCCATCTCAGGCATTCTGAAAAATTAATCTCCAAACTAGTATTAAAGATATTCACATCTGGTTCAAATACTGGGGAAAGGATCTTGAAGGTATGAGGGTACAACAGTCCCCCCCCCAAAGAATATTTGGATTTTGATAAAAATCTTTAAAAGGAAACAAACAAACAAACAAACTTGTCTCCTGGACATGACAGAAGAGAAGGCCAAGGAGAAAAGGACACAACATAAGGCATTATAGTTTTTGTGTTATGCCTCCCCACCAGCCCCCCACAATAGTCCTTTTCTTGACCCTGTGTTTGGACTGTGCTGTGCTGACATAATATTTTTCTCTCCAGAAAATAAAAATAACTGTACCCAATACAGGTTTTGTTGCTGAGGAGGCATTTGTAGTTTCTCTAAAATACAAAAGAAATATTATTTTTCTTCCTATTTCTAACATCATGGGCTCATTCATCTGCTTTTTAATAAGCTTTAGATGACAAAAACAGCCATGGCATCTAAATTAATTTATATGAAGCACAATCAGTGTTTGAGGTACCACAGTCTGAGGCAGCACTCTGTACCTTCAAGAGATAGAACTACAAGGGTCACAGATGGAACGCTCTGTACAATTTATAATGTGGCATTGAAGATCTTCACATTTTATTGATTTTTACCTTTCAATTTTTTTCCATGTTTTTATTTACATATAAAGGTATAGTTGTGGTGGTTTCTTTTTTGTTTTGTTTTGCTTTGGTTTGGCTTTTTTTTTTTTTTTTTTTAATAATTCACTTTTCTATACTTAGAAATGTCTTAGAATACCTTAGAAATACCAGACACATTTTAATAACGAATTACATAAAACTACAAATGCAAATGACTCACAAGCCTTAGGCTTCCTTTTTGGTATTCTCAGTGCTGTCATTTCATTCCAATTAAAGGGTGACTCGTTCATCTTAATAGACCGATATGATTTGCAGAAAACAAATTAGGTAGTACATTGTCTGCATTAGTACATTTAACTGTGGTTATTGCTTTCATTTAGGACAACTACAGCAGAAAATTTCAGCTCATGCCAAAAGTCTAGATTTAAAATACAAGTTTTGTAATGCCTTTGGCAATATCTTGCAGAACTATGGGACTGTGCATGAGGTATTTTGCAAGGGAGGCCGGTGGGGAAAGCATGAAATTATGAACTGTGAACTGTAGGATCAATTATCTGTCTTTGTCAGCTTTATGCCTTTTCAATCAGTTGATTAAATAAATCACTCAGAAAAGCTTGGATGCTGATGCATATTTTATTCCTGTTGGCAAGCTGGCTGTTGGAAACCCTCTTTTCATTCTACGGTAATTACTTTTTTTTTCCTACTTCAGAAGATTTCAGGCCATAGAGATGTACTCTGGCTGAATGGGTTGCCAAAATTAAGGCAGTGCTGGACAACAGTTATTGTATTTTACTTTTAGGTATCTACACCACATATTTAGCTTATAAGCATTGTTAAGTATATGGTATGGATACCGTTACATTGATAGACTTCCTGATGAAGTCTGTGCTAGCAGTCCCAAGGACTTCAGCAGGGAGTCAGTATGCACGTTTCCACAAGGAGTCCAGGTTGTGAAATACACAAGCTTGGTATTTGTTTCACAGTTTAAAATTTTGATTAGGTGTCTAATGTCCTTTGAAATCAGGTAGGTGCTGAAACAGTTTTAAGATCTAAGCCCTAATGCCTTTCTGGGGAACGTGGCAGAATTCTCTGTCGCTCAGTCACAAAGATAGATGCAATACTCTAAAAACAAGGCTAAATGCTCATTCTGGAAAGTAGATTCTGCTTAGTTTATGTTATGTTAGAATTTGGGGTGACTAGTGTTTGTGGAGTCCTTGTCTAGTTGTTTGTCAATAGATCTTCAAAGTTGAAAGGTTATGCTTCTACTATGCAAGAGCTCACTCGTCCCATTCAAATGATCCCACCAAAAATTGCTTGGTTTGTTTTACACGATGGATTTATGTTCACTGTTACAAGAGCTAATTATTGATTCTGATTTTGAAAACAAGACTGGCTCTATGTATGGGATTAGAAGCCAAAGGGATAGCAAACATGATAGCCGGTGTTTGCTGTCCTGTGTGAAACTCTCTGGGAAAATGCAAAGCTAGATCTGATTGTCTTCTGGATACCTCCTTTTCTATTCATGTAACTTAGCTCCTCAGCCTCTCAAGCAAGTCCTTGGGCCCCTGAATTAAATGCATTACATGGCTGTTAGTTTCCAAGCTGTCTTTAGAAGTGAACAAAATGAGACGAGATTTTTGAGCTTGCTCACCCAATCAAATAACTTTCAAAGTTAGAAAGTGTAGAAGATACAGTACCCTCTGATACACCGCTCACAAAGCAATCTAAAGCACTGTTCTTAGCACATGCTATATCCCAGCAATTTTCTGCTGCAAAATCCTCTCTCTGGTGAACTTCAACACAGCCTTCTAATTATTTCAAGCATTTTGAATGGCAAAGGACACAAAAAAATAATAATTTTGACCAAGTTGGCATGGGCACCAAATAGAAGAAACAGGAAATCACAATAAAGTATATGATGTTATGAAGGGTTGGAGCTGGGATGACCACTAGACAAACGATAGATGCTCTCTATTAATTCCTCTCCCTTTCCAAAGGGGAAGAGAAAGCGAATAAGGGACTAGAAAAGAAAACCCTCAGCTTCATACCAAATATGACATATATGGTGCAGAATACCTTCTTGGTGAGTTGTAGGTCACCTGCCCTGTCCGCTCATCCCCGCAGGTGTGACTTCTTGCTTTGTAGCACTTCAGTGTGGTACACAGGTTTTAACAATGGCCTTGGTTTCTACAGGAGCAAGTATAAACAAGAGCCTTCCTGCACACCAGTCCTTGATAGTAACTCTAAACACGGAGCGTTATCACTCCTAGAAGCAGACACTGTCAGCAAAAATATGCCATTAAGTTCAGAAAGTGCAGTTACTTAGAAGAGATTTAGCTGAAAAGTATAACGACTGAACAGAATTAATTCTGTTCTAACTCAAACCAGGATGGATGTGAATGCGCCCAGTCCTCTACAGAGGGAGCCAACCTCTTGTTTCTTGCTTTGGGGTCAGCTATTACTCCCTGCAGTACATGATTTTTAGCGTAGATGTTGCCACAGTACCAAGTAATACTTAGCAATTCTAATCAAAACTTTCATATAAAATGTGTAAATAGCTCCATGGAAATAAACTGTCTCCAACACAGGCTTAACTGCTAGACTGACAGTCAGTTCTTCCTTGTTCAATATATTTGGTCCTTGAATATTCATTATTTTTTCTAAGCTGAATGAAACATTTTCAATAAGAAACTCTATCCCTTAACAGCTTCTAGGTCTCTGACTAAAGTACTTGCAAGAAATACTGGGAATATGGTGTACTATGGATCTGAATTATACCTGAACACTAGGAAAAATTTCCAAACCTTTTTAAAAAAAATGAAAGAAAAGCACTTTCTTTTTTAATTGTGTCAAAATGTAGCAAGGTTTTCAAGGTTTCTTGAAGAAAGTTCAATGACACAGAAAAAGCAGTTCCCTCCAAATCAAATATCTTTAAATAAATCAGATTCTGTTATTGTAAAACGCTGATCTTTTATTTTTTTTTTTTTTAATACATGCTTCTTATCCTCTTAAAATACTGAATTTGTCAGCTGTCAGCCGTGTTGATGGCAACTGCTTGGAAAAAATATCTCAATACATTCTGGATTCATTACAGCTTCTTAGACCTGTGTAACTAACAGGAGTTGTACGTTAGTTTATTTGTTCATGAATGTAAACCAGGTACTTATACCTTACAATACTAGTATTTCAGTTCAGAATGGATATGTGGATTTTGTGTATTAAATCAAATGGGATCTTACATAGACAGAACTTAGGTTATGGCAAAATATTTTTAAATAAACAAGTAGAGATTCAGAGAGTGTTCTTCAAAATAATGTTGGGGCACAATAAGTTTGCTGATATGTACAATGTAAACTACCTCGCGACTTTTGCTCTTGTGGAATTTTACCCAGGCAATGGAATGATAGCCTGAACCTGTGTAATAATCCAAACAGAAAAAAAATATATAATTTTGGTTCCTGAAAGGGCTAAAAATACAGTGGACAATTTGTATTCATCATTACTTCCAAATCTTCTCCAGTTAGTGAATAAAGTAAAACTATTTTCTGCTGCAAAGGCAAATATGTTAACAGATAATCTTGCCTAAATCCATATGAGATTCAGAAACTAGACAAGGGTCACCTCAGTTCTCTGGGATCCAAACTGGTGATGTGCTTTATATACATTAGGCATGCCAAGACCTTTGGAGCCCTCGGAGAGAGAGTTTTAATCACTATTTAGCTTGTTTATGGTGTCCACTAGAGGAAGATGGACCTCCTTGTTTATGAGGACTATGGGAACACCCAATTTAGAAGCATGGGTTTAGTGCCTGCTTAGGTGGGGAGAGTGTGACACTGCAAGTGAGTCTTGCTGCATGTGCCTTGTTAGGACTAGTTGTAAACTTTTGTTGGAGAGACCACTTTTCAGGAAAGATTACAAGACCTGTGGGGCTTGAAAGACACCAAAAAAAAGAGAAGTAGTTGAGTAAATATGCCATTAGCCATGGAAAAGAGCATCCTGAGCTTTGAAACTTGCCAATTCACTTTATATTAAATAGCTATTGGCTATAAGGCAGAAATAATCCCAGAGAAGGGAACTGGAAAATGGTTCCTCACTCTCAGCTAAATGCTATACCCAAGTAGCTAAAAAATGTAATGTCCTTTCTTCCACCTTATTAAAGAGTGCTTCATTTCTTCTCATAGAATTATGGATATATTTATATCTATCACGACATATAAAGGCTCGTATTTTTTCATGAAGTACCTGCAAGAAGTTCTATGAAAGAACTCATCTTTCAGGAGCACAAATCTTTGGTTGTGTGAAATGAGCCATGCTAAGAAGCACATGTCCTTTGATCAAGGAGCAAACCTGTTTAGCATTGTTATGCTTAGTCAATACTTCGTAAAATACTGAGGAAAAACTGAACAGAAAATGAAATTTTCCAGAAATAAAGTACTAAAACCATCTGAAGTATATTCCTCAAAAATCTATTACTGAAAACAGAAATAAAAGATATAAAAGCTGCATAAAGCTTTTTTTTTCCTACCTATGAGTTTTTGTACTCACAAGTATGTGCACACATACACACACTTGTAATAACTTCTATTATTTTCTCACTGAGGTTTATAAATTTCATTTGTTCAGATCTAAGGGGCACACCTGAGTGTTTATTGAAGATAGCTTTTGATTTTCTTTCTTTGAGAAAAATAATGAGGGGCTAAAATGACATAAAAATAGTGCTTATGTTTGTTATTCAGGGCTTTGCCATTTTTTTCCTTTTGCCAACTTCTACTGTATTTATATAAGTATGCAACAATGGTTGGGTTCATATAGCCTTAAAGCGTACATCTGAATGATTGATTGATATTTAGGGAAAAAGTACAAGAATAAAGAAATTTTATAGCTTCTGGAAATCTACTGTTCAGGGACTTTCTCAGCTGGAGGTTATGCTCATTTTTTTCCTTCAGAATTATTCTAATAACTTTAAAGTCTCACTTAAACTTTTAGTATCCACAGATTTTGTAGCAAAAGTTGCACAAATTAACTTTCTATCATGTAGGAAGCATAACATTTTATTGGCTTGAAAGATTATGTCGGAAGTTCCATCATCATACCTCTTGCTATTAATATTATGAAAAACAGTAACTAGTAGCTATTTTTTCACTTTTTACAGTATCATCAGTAAAAGCATATATCTTCAAGGTATTTGAACCTCACTAATAATTCTTTGTACAGAAGCTGTTCAAGTCCTTTGATTTTCCTTACTACACTACTTGATAACTCTTGTATCAAATGTAAACAATCTGCATTTCTTGAGTTGGGGTAGCACTAGGAATGCATATCTTATTAATGAAACAAGTGCATCCTGGATTAATGCACTGACATATTTCTGTTTTCTTCTCTATTTTCTATTATGTTAGCCTTTCTACCAGTGGTAAGTATTAAGATTATGTTTTAATCAAAAAATCCTCAGTATTTATGAGTGGGAGTCACTGATTTTGAACTCTTTGTGTCTTTGTAGTTAGAGCTATTTAATGCATTCGAGACCTACATGACCATTGGAGAACCATGTACACTATGATTAACTCTCATGACGCTTTGGTCATCTGGAACACAGGAGCCTCTGGCAGGGTTCTTTTTCCAAAGAAGGCATAACTTTCATTGCAGACCAGGTGCTGGTGTGCCTTATGGTTTTCTTCATGACCACCACTACTGTGGGTCATGCACCTGCAGTTTAACTTCATGGAGATTTAATTCAGGACCCCAGTAAGGTTTTAGCTGAGTGTGCTTCAAATTAACCTTAGTACAAATCGGAGAACATTAGTAGGCTGAGTTTATCTTGGTGTTTTTTGCACAAACTGTTTTTATTTTTTAATTTTCATTACACAGGTTGGCACTGTTGGTAACAATGGGGTTGACACTGGGAAAGAAGGGTGAAAGGACACTTCCATCTGTGCAAATGCAGAACTATAGGGGTGTGTGCTGTACTTGTATGCTGAAAAAAAAAAGTTTTTTGCTGCTCTGAAAAGGATAATTGAAGTGAAAAGCCTTGAAAAAAGAGATACTACACCATAGTTCAGCAAATCATTGAGCATGTTAAAGCAGGGAACACCTGAGAGTTTTCCCAGTGTTGGCAGGTGAGTGAGCAACATTGCAGAGGTGGGACACTGCAGCTCGTGTAAAGAACTGGAAGGATTCATTTCTGCCCGGTTAGACATAGGACATTCCCAGCTGTCTGCCATCTGCCATTCCACAAGAGCATGGGCTTCCAGTAGCTCCTGTGCCCTGTGTGCCATTTTCCAGTGTTTGGCTAGGATACGGATAATTTTCACTAGACACTGAGAGAGGGCCACAGCCAAAACAGACAACAATGGGTTATTTGATACCATGCTGATGTCAAGCCTGGTACATAAGGGAGAGGGGTGGGGCAGCCAGGGCATGTGAGTTTCTGGTCGAGCACTGTTGATGCAGGTCTGTTTGGTTGGTGACTTTTAGATCATTCATATTACATATTGTCATTACCATTATTGTTATTACTGTAGTTTCTTGTCCTCTTGCATTGTTCTATTAAATTCTCCTTATCACAACCCATGGGACTTTGTTTTTTTCTCCCTATTCTCCTTCCCATCCCACCAGGGGAGGCGGGGGTGGCTGAGCAGTCATGTGGTGCTCAGCTGCCAGCTGAGTCTAAACCATGACAGTCATCACTGTGAGAATATTTCAGATGGCTTGGTGTATCAGAGATCACCCATTGGCACTGGGGATCTCTGTTCAGGCAACTAATGTGACTCCATAGGACTGGATTCAGTTTACTATTTTAGACAGCTAAATTTAGAAAACTACCTGTCAAGATGGTTTTATATAAGCTGCAGTCGTAATCAATAAGACACATAGGGCCCTACTCAAGTTAATTGTGTAGATATGTCCTGTGGTGATGAGTTACTTCTGGCAGAATTAATGGAGATTCTGAGTCTATACAGGGGCTCAACTAAACTGCATGAATAGAACCTAAAAATCCCAGAGGAAATATATGCAGTACAGATTTTCTCAAATTTAAATGCATGAATAGTTGTTTAATGGGCAGTGTCAAAATCTTCTCTCTTGGACTTTTCCCACTATTTATGAACTGTTACTGATGAAAGTGCTTAAACAGGATCATACATTTAAGACAGGCTATTTGGTAAACAACTAAACCTTACTAAATACTAAAATCAGGTCCAAATTTTCTCACCTCTACAGGTAGGGAGGTACAAAACTCATTGTTTAGTAGGATGTTTGATATATTTCTATGTTATTATATTACTGTCCTCAGAAGTAGGCAGGGAAGTGAGTGAGTGACTTCCATTCTCGCTTGCTTTCACACTTCAATCAAATTTTGCAAAGTCTCAGAAACCACTATGTAGCTTTCAATCACGCTTTGGGTAGTCCCTGGAGTTTAACTGTTAGAAGGAAATACTGATGTTGTAGTGGTGGTTTTGTTTTTCCTTTTTTTCTCCTTTGGTGTGAATGTAAAAAGACGGATGAATTTGTCTTCTTTAGTGACTTGATTTTAAAGATAGACAAAGGTCTTGCATGAGACATTATTTCTACTATTATATTATTGAAATCACACTGGTGGTTATTTTAAGAAAGGGACAACTCTTTAGATAGGAAACTTTTTGATTTTGTAGGGGTTTTTTTCAGTGATCACATTTAAGATACTATCATGAAGCCATTTATTACTCATATTCTTAAAAGTGTGTATCATATATATGTATTTAATAAGGGTCAAACTGTTGCTGAAACTGCACTTTGTTGCTTTGAAATACGTATTCTAAATATTTTGAGTTAAACATGAACTACACTAGAGATATTATTCAATACAAATATTTATAATATGGATTAAAATCTTATTACCTTTATGCATTTACATAGCCACATTTTAGATTTTTGTGAGTTTAGCCCAAATAACTTCCCCAGACAACAATGTCAATCTTCTTCTGTTCCATGAAAAGCAAGCTCAAAGTATGAAGACTGGAATTAAAGACATCTCCATCATCACATAAGTTTGCCTTAAATCTGAAATGCTATTTAATTAATAAGACACTTTTTAAAAAAATGTTTTCCATATTTACAGAGCCGTACCTCACATGGTACAAATGAAGAGCATTTTTGAAGCATTGCACTGAGCATAGAGTGGACTTCTTTTTTTTCTTTTTCTTTTTTTTTTCTCCCTGTTGGATTTCATTAACACAAAATGGATTAATTTTAAGCAGGGGATTTATTTTCACTTAGTTGAGGATTATTTACTAAAACATTCCTAGGGCATTCAAGTTTTGAATGTACATATACTGTAAGTACTAAATAATCTAACAGCTCATTTACTTTCAGATCCACTTATATACCTAATATTGCCTTTTGCTTGTGTATACAGTCAGTTTTGTTATAAGCACTCATACATCCTTTTGTACTAAGGAATAAACTGTTTTTTTCAAGATAGCATCTTTGGGTTTTGATTTTGACAAATCAAGAGAAGGGGCAGAAGAAAAGACACAGCAAAAGGAATGTATGCAAAAAATACTGCTGGAAAGATAGATACTGATGAACACAGAGTAAATTAAGTAAGAAACTTTATAGGAGAAGTGTCTGTTTTACATTTGATCACTCTCTAAAACATATATATATATATATAAATGCATATGTTTTATGTATATATAAACAAATTCAAATTAACCCTTGTACAATTCAGTATTTCTCTTCTGAAGCATGAATCAAATATAATTTTACACAAAAATTTACAGTGATTTTGTGATTGAAGAACTAGATTTTTTGATTGACTAAATTGATTTTTTCCCATCAAATTTGACTGCCAGTTCTCATTTCCTCATTGCTGTCACTCTAGAAGACATCAACAAAATGTCAAGAAGATGGAGGCTTGATAGTGTCAGGGGTTAGGGCTGGGCTGGCCACTAGAAGAATAACAGATTCTCTCTATTAACCCTTCTTTCTTCCCAAGGGGGAAGAGGAGAGGAATAAGATGGATTGAAAAAGAAAACTAAGAGAGCTTTAATGAAAATAATAATAATTAAATGGAATATATAAAAATACATACAAACCACTCTCAGACCCAAGCTCCTATCGGCAAATAAGTCACCATCATCCCCGATTCTGTGGAGCAGGCATTGGAGAATTCCCAAACTGAACTCAGCAGCAGACGGGAACTGGATTCAGGAGCTGGATTCTGGAATCAGATTCAGGAACATGCAGATTTGGATCAAAGGCAGAACAGAGCTCTTTCTCAGATGCCAGCCTTTGAAGAAGAGAGCTTGACCCTTGTGAACCTTCAGCTTTATACTGAGTATGACATATATGGGATAGAATATCTTGTTGGCCAGTTCAGGGTCACTTGTCCTGTCCACTACTCCCCACCGGTACAGCTTTTTATGTTCTGCACCCCCAACATGGTACACAAAATTTAGCAGTGACCTTGGTCTGCACAGGAGCAAGTATAATCAAAAGCCTTTCTGCATAGCAATCTTTGGTAGTAACTCTAAATATCAAGTGCCATTGCTGCTAGAAACAGGAACTGCCTGCAAAAGTAAACCATTAATTTCATAAAGTGCAGTTAGAAGAGACAGCTGGCAAAATCACTGAACAGTGTTATTTCTGTCCTAGCTCAGGCTAGGACAGACAGTTTCCATTGTATAGCTTGAAAGACCTTTCCTTGAGTTCTGTGGAGTTGTATGCATACTATGGTTTTCACACTTGAAATGTTAAATGCTTTTGTGGGCTGTGGTGGGCTGACCTTGAATGGCTTCCGAGCTCCAGCCATTGCCTCTCTCCCACTCCTCAGAAAGTCATGGGGAGAGAATAAAATGAAAAGCATGTGGGTCAAGATAAAGACATGGATATCACTTACTACCTTCATTGGCAAAACAGACTTGACTTGGGGAAAATGAAACCAATTTATTATCAATTAAAATAGATTTTGAATATGAAAAAGAAAAACAAAGTTTAAGACACCTTTCTCTCCTCTCCACTCTTTTTTCCCTTTTTTCCACCCCACCATTCCCAAACCCTGCACCTGACGCCCACCTTCCTGAGCAGTGCAGAGGGATAAGGAATGAAAATTTGGGTCAGTCCATAATGGCTCATCTCTGAATCTCTTTTCCCCGTCCCTGCGTGGTCTCTCCACAGGCTGCACCTTCCTCCAGGGTACATCCACCTGCGCTGGTGTGGAGTCCTCCACAGGCTGCAGTGTGGATATCTGCTCCAGCGTGGTCTGGAAAAACTTTAATGAAAGGTCTTTGTTAAATTCATTTAAATAAATGCATGTATTTCCTTTAATGTGCTTTGTCTTTAGTTAGCTTTATACCCACCTGTAACCAATCCAGACCTTTCAATAGCCGTGACGTGTGCAAAGATAAGTTTCAGAAGACCTTGACAGACCTTCCTCACCTTTAAAATGCAAATCTGGTCCTGGTGACTTTGAAGTTAACAAAATATATCAGACACTTTTCAAACAATGCAGCGAATCAAAAAAAAACCTATGAATTTTCCTCTCAGTAAACTAAAAATAATAATGGCCACAGAAGTTCCCAAAAATACTTCTCAAAACATGTTGCTAATTGTGCAAGAGAACGATATAGGCACAAAGGGAATGCTGGCTTCTTTTAATAATGTAGTCTACTTATCTTTAATTTTACCTATACAGATTCATTATCTATAATGGATGTTTTTATGGAAAATTAGATGCTATATTTTATGCTTAAAAGCATTAGGCAGTCTCTAAATTGTTATTTCACTTGCCTCTTAAGCACCATTAGAAACAGACTTCAAAACATCCTGCTCTTTATTTGACAGTGTAACCTCCAAATAGCACTGCTGAATTAATATTTACAGTTGTTGCTTTCCTCCAACATTTATTGATTTAAATGATGTCTATGATATTTTGCACATGTACCTAGTGCAGGTGTCCAGGTGCTGGTAGTGGTTGACTGCAGGGGCAGCCTCCATGAGGAGAGACCAGGGCTGCCAAGTGCTGGACATAGACGGTTCCAACCAGTTCCAGTGGGACCCACTACATGGAACAGCTGAGCTCCTCAGCCAAAATGGTGACATCTTGGAGAAAACTTTTTAAGAAATACAGCATGCAGCAAGGGGAAAAAATTTGTGACAAACAATCCTGCTGCCATCAAGGTCGGGGAATGAGGAGGTGGATGTTCTTCAGGTATCTCCTCAAGAAGAGATTCCCCTACATCCTGCATGAGACACTATGGTGGAGCAGGTATTTCCCAGCAGCCCATGGAGAGGACCACACTGGAGCAGATAGCTACACTGAGGCCTGTGGAAGACTTCACACTGGGGCAGGTGGATGTACTGCCGTAATATTTAAATCAAGCAGGTTTGGGCACTGGCTACATCTGTACCAAACACAAACTTTTTGTGGCTTTAACAACTGTGGTTTAATGTAGTATTTAACTTAACTATAGCTCACTTTTTTTGCTTTATTAAAAAAAAAAAAAAACACCTTGACATTTTTTTCTTCTTGTGCTAAAAACCTTTCTGAATATATTCATAAGAACTGTGGCCATCTAAAAACATCCCATATCATCTCTGTGTCAGTGAGGGTAATGCAAGATTGATAGACAGATTGTTTCTACTGTGGCAAGAGAGGCTGCCTTTGTTTGAAGTTTTTGGACACCATTTTCTGAAGTATGCCTTTATCTCCACGTTTTTTACTTTGGATTTTTTTTTTTTTTTATTCTCTACATTGTGACACCTCGTCAACATTAATGCAATCTGGTGGAAAGAAAACCAGTGGACTGAAGCATAATATGTTTTTCCTTCTTCTTTGACAGGTGTTCTTTTAATAAGAATATTGAACAAAACCTTACAGCAGCATTCCTAGACCAGGGACTAGAAAAAAGTGATCCTTAGTAGAGCTGAACTATAACTTATATGTATCAAACAAGAAGATGGTTTTGGGACATATATCAAAGTCTTTTGACGTATTTTCTATGAAGTTATGCTATGATTTGGAAGCAGTCTTTCCTTGCAAATTTTAGGTCATTTATAGATTTAGGTTCATAGCTTTTCCAGTATTGTAAATTATATGTTGCAAATGTAAAAGCTATGGATGTATTAAATCTCAGAGATTCTTCTGCAGAAAATATCACATGTCCAGTCTTGGTAATTCCTAATTTCACAGTGTTCAAAATGGGCAGAATATGATGACCTGAACGCTGGAAATGCAATTGTGTTATTCTGAGTATTTAGGGCTGAAAAGGCTCAACAATAATTTAACCAAGTTATGTAAAGCATCTGGGATATGGGAATTTCAATTATTTAATTACAGCTATCACTGGGCAAATCAGTTTACAGGGGATACTTGAGCCTGTAAGACCAAGATAAGCCTTTGTATTTAACCTTTGCTGTCTGAAAAGCTGATGTCTTGAGTGGAAGGCTAGCTGAATACTAATTGTTCCACAGAGTCTTGCAAGGCAGGTCAGCTGATATTTTGGCTTTGATTTGGATATGACTTAGCTATATTGTGAAACTGGCAACCCACCTTTCTCTCAATTGCACCCCTGCACACTGGAGAAAATGCATAAATACTTGTTCTTATTCCCAGGTGTTCACTGCTCTTTTCAGCAGAGATCCCAAACTTTTAAAACTGGCACTTTACCAGTTCAAATTTGAAATTCTGGACACTATTTGCATACTGTAAAGCAGATGGCAGGTGCCCTCATTGTTAATTTAGAGGTCAGCAGTTCCTGTCTTAACATATTCTATCTTGGTGTTACCGCTTTGAAAGAATTCCCTTTTTGTCTATAGTTAAAAGGCAGTTTTGGTGCAAGGTATATATATATATAGTCCATAGAAATATAGGTACACATATGCAAAAACTCACATATATGTAATGAAATATTGTGCCATTCACTTGTGTGCATTTTAAAATGTGCATCTCTATATCCATAATATTTCTGTTAATAAACAAATGAAAGTTTTGGGTTTTTTACAAGTATTAGTAACAAAATACATGACCACTTTCGAAGTTTGCTAGTCTTGATCTAAATGTAAATGTATGAACCAGGTCTTCACTTTATCTAAAAATTACTTTTTCTATACTGTTCCAAATTGATTTTGAGTAGAAATGGATTCCATCTGTGCCAGGTAAACAACCATTCATAATTTACACTTCAGGGTGGATTAAACTCTGCCTATTGACTGTAAGAATGAGAGCATAAGAGTAAAATAGCAGCTCAGATAGAATAAAATATCTTCTGTAAAATAGAATATTTTGGAGAGGTGTTCTGAAATTTATAATACATCTAGCTGATTGCACATTAAGCTGCTTGAGATCAAAATATGCTCCTGATTGCTGTTAGAGTTATCTTAAATACTTTATTTAAAGTCCTAAGAAATATGATAGATTTTTTCTTGTTAGCCTCATCAATGGCATAGATCACTAAAAGTGGATTTATTCCTTTTTTCTCCTTCCTTTTGATCTCTTCTTCTGTGTTTGGCTTCTAAATTTTAGTGTTTTACAGTAGTCCACAAAAAGCATGAATCATAGAATAGAATAATAGAATCATAGAATCACCGTGGTTACAAAGGACCTCCAGGATCATCAAGTCCATCCTTCCTCCCAATATTTCCCTAACCACTAGATCATAGCCTCAGGTGCCACATCCACTCATTTTTTGAACACCTCCAAGGATGATGACTCCACCACCTCCCTGGGCAGCCCATTCCAGTGTCTAACCACTCTCTCAGTGAAGAAATTCTTCCTAATACCTAATCAAAACATCCTCTGGCACAACTTGAGGCCATTTCACCTCATCCTATCATCAGTAATTTTGGAGAAGAGACTAACAGCAACCTCGCTACAACCTCCTTTTAGAGAGTTGTAGAGAGCAATAAAGTCTCCTCTTATTCTTCTTTTCAAGAACAACCCCATTTCCCTCAGCCTGTCCTCATAAGGGATGTTTTCCAGCCCTATCAGCAGCTTTGTTGCCTTTCGCTGGAGCTGTCTCCAGCACCTCCATGTCCTTCTTATCCTGTGGTGCCCCAAACAGGACACAGTGCTCAAGGTGTGGTCTCACCAGTGTCGAGTCCAGGAGCACGATCACCTCCCTGCTCCTGCTGGTCATAACGTTTCTGATCCAGGCTAGGATGCCATTGGCCTTCTTGGCCACCTGGGCACACTGGTGTCTCACGTTCAGTCAGCTGTCCACCAACACCCCCAGGTCCTTTTCTGCCAGGCAGCTTTCCA
>NW_008619819.1:0-2492 GCF_000691845.1 Merops nubicus | reverse complement strand
CATACAGCTGACCTCAGCCCATTGCTCCAGCCTGTCCAGATCCCTCTGCAGAGCCTTCCTACCCTCCAGCAGACTGACATGCTCTGAAATGCTGGGGTTTGAACCCCAAGCCCCGAATTAATATATGGGTGATTCCCACAGCCCTTCATAAAGAGGTGGTGAGTTTGCCTTATAGCTTCCCCCCAGGGTGTGGCTGGCCCTGCAGGGAGAGCCATAAGGGAAATGAGCCCCAGGGGTCCCGCGTTGAGTTGACAAAGGTCAGGTGTCTGCTTGGGGATAAAAGCTGGGACCACTTGCAGGGAGTCAGGAGTGTCTGTCTGTGGAGTGCACCCCCCAGAGATTCCTGGTTCAGGGAAGAACTCCTGACTCTCCCTGGAGCTGGGCCCCAGTCTGTTTAGACCTTTGCAAGCGCAGGTCGATTCGGTGAGAATTGCCATGAGGTCACCTTTCTCTTATGTGTTTAACTTGCTGGTTTGGCTGTTTCCCATGCCAACTGTGGGAAACCTCGGCTCACTGTTTATACTACCTGTTGTGGGCCGAGTCACATCTTTTGTGGGATCATTGGGGGTGGCATCGATTATGTACCATCTGATTGGCTTGTTTGTACCCCAGCAGTCATTCATGTCACAATGTTTTTGTTTACAATACAGTCTGTGTATCGGTTTCTCTTTCTGCTGGCTGTATCATTTTTGTTGGGCCTGGTCATGGCAGAACACACTCCCACTCAATTTTGTGTCATCTGCAAATTTACTGAGTGTGCATTTGATCTCCTCATCCAGGTCATTGATAAAGATATTAAACAAGACCTGTCACAAACCCAAGCCCTGAGGGACACTACTCGTGACTGGCCATCAACTGGATTTATCTCCATTCACCACAACTCTCTGGGCTCAGCCATCCAGACAGTTTTTTAACCCAGCAAAGAGTAATGAAGATTGTACCATTAGCAAACTCCTTCAGTGTAGATGTTTCCAGCAGTAAAACATCAAGACTATGACCTAAAACATAATTTTTTTTCTCATCAACTCAATTGGAAAAGGTGAGATTTGCTGTAACACTGAAGAGCACACATTTGTACAACTGTCCAGGGTTTTCCATACTTGCACCATGTAATCTGCTGCTAATATTATAAAATAAAATTACCAAAACACGGTAAAATAAATGTTATTGTTTTCATCAGTAGCCAAATGGTAGTTCTATGATGACTTTACTTTTATCCAGAGATCAAAAAAGAGTGTGAAAGATGAGTGAGATAAAACACTGACACATCCTGAACTTGTACATCATCCATGCAATATCTGTAAAATAAAACAAGGGAAGGACAGAGTAAAAATTTACTTTTTAGGATTTTCTCATTTAATATCTCAAGGTCTAATATCCACAATTTGCCAGTTTAGACAACCAACATTTTTGTTGTATTTAGTCTGCAGATGTACCGGTTGCAAGAGCTATCTAATGACATCCCAAGGTTGCAGTTATACACATTAAACTCAATAAAGTCAATAGAGATGTGCCACTTTACCTGAAATGAAGTTCTGTTCCAGTATCAAGTCTCTTGCTTCTTACCTGGCAATAAAAATAAGTAAAACTAAGACTGAATACTTAAAGCACAGTTGTAAAATGTTATGACAAGAAGTATGATGAGATAATCAGGAAATACATGGAATGTCTGGACAATAGCTGTTAGGATATTTCAAGCTCACTATATGTTGGGCATCTCCATTTTATCTTTAGGTCCAAAGGGTTCCATTATAATTTGCTTGAAGTTTCTGAATATAAAACAGGTCATAGAATTTTTCTGAGTAGTTATACATCAATTTTTGGATGCATATTTTAACTGAAATATAAGAGCTTACCCATCAACGTTAATAAGAGGATTCTGCACATCAACAGTATATGTACTGAAAGTGTTTTCATCAGGACGTGACAGTTTTATTGTCTATCATTTTTAAATACAACTTGATTCTATGTGGGTTTTTTTGATGGCTGGGATTTTAAAAAGTGTTTTAATATCATTTACAAGATACTAACATTGAAAGACACTGTATGTTTGTATTTCATTAGTCATCCCTAAGATCACAGGCAAGTAGGATAAACAGAAGAATGAAAATGCCCAAACAACCTTTAGTTTCTATGGCACATAAATCTCCATAAACAGAAATTGCTCAAGTTATGAAGTTTACGATTTTATTCCTTTCAATTAAGCAGTCAAAGAAATAGCCATAGAGTCAGAAACTATGAGGACAAAAGTATGTCCTCATGTAATGAGTCAGACAGCATACAAATAAAATCATCAAATATAATACTTCAGCCAATAAACATGTAACAGCATTTTGTAACACAATCCACAAAAACGTGGAAACTGAACCTTTGCCCCAGTACATGGCAAGGAGTTTCTAAGGTTCAATATGACACGAATTTCAGTATTTTCCAAATACCTTGGTTTTTACTTGTTATTGTATTCAAAGAATATTGTATTCAAAGAATATATA
>NW_008619818.1:5730-6349 GCF_000691845.1 Merops nubicus | reverse complement strand
TCCCAGCGCCCTGCCCGAGCCGCCGCGGGAGCCCGGGGCTGAAATTACAGCCAGGGAGATCCAGCACCCGAGCAGGGGCCAGGCAGCACCTGGCAACCAGGCAGCAGAAGCCCCTCCCGGAGCCAGCCGCCCTCAGGAAGAGCTTTCCGCTTGTCTTTTCCTCTTGTCTTGGGCAGCCGGGCAGAGCCCAGCCCCGCGTTGGGGCCTTGGCCGGGGGGATGTGGTCCAGAGGGTGTGGGGGTCAGAGAGTCA
This sequence comes from Merops nubicus, assembly GCF_000691845.1. NCBI lineage: Eukaryota > Metazoa > Chordata > Aves > Coraciiformes > Meropidae > Merops > Merops nubicus. The sequence goes on along the minus strand of NW_008619818.1, from coordinate 6,097 downwards.
TAGAATAAAATCATAGAATCGTTAAGGCTGGAAAAGACCTCAAAGATCATCAAGTCCAACCATCACCCAACATTCTCATGAGCACTAAACCACGTCCCCAAGGGCCATGTCTACATGTTTTTCAAACCCCTCCAGGGCTGGGGACTCCAGCACCTCCCTGGGCAGCCTGGGCCAAGGCCTCACCACTCTGCCAGGAGAGAAATTCTTCCTAATATCCAGTCAAAACCTCCCCTGGTGCAACCTCAGCTCATTGCCTCTCGTCCTATCACTGGTGACTTGGGAGAAGAGACCAATCCCACCTCACTCCAGCCTCCTGTCAAGGAGGTGTTGAGTTCCAAGTCTCCCTCAAGCATCTTCTTCTCCAGGC
>NW_008619818.1:2531-5717 GCF_000691845.1 Merops nubicus | reverse complement strand
CAGCCACTCCTCACAAGCCATGTTCCCCAAAGCCCTCACCAGCTTCATTGCCCCTCTCTGAATCTACTCCAGCCCCTCAAGGTCTTTCTTACCCTGTGGCTCCCAGGTCCCCAGGGCCTGACTGTCACCAAGGCACCAGCAGTGATGAAGCCAGCCTTCCTCCTCTGCTTGCCTTCATCCCCCTCGTGTGCTCAGCCCCATGCAGGAGCCCTCTCACCTGGCCACCACATCTGGCACGATTTCAAGCCTCTGATGGGAAAACAGTCCCTGTCTGGGTGAGCCCTGAAGCCTGTGCTGGCTGGAGTTGTGCTGGTGGGGCTGGCACCTGCACCCGGGTTTGGGGATGCTCCCAAACAGAGGCAGAAACATTTTCTTTCCCCTTGGACTTAGCAGTTCCAGACCCCTCCAAAGACGCCTGTGCTCTCTTCTCAGCTCTTTTCTAAACCTGACCCTCTGCCTTTTAACACTCTGGGATTTTATTCCCTGCAATGCATTGTCTGCTCCTGGCATTGCCACACCAACGCCGAGCCTTGAATCCTGCCCTGGCTTGCTGGACCCTGCACCCTGTGGAGCTGCCCCACAGACACAGGCTCCCAGCCCCACGAGGTCATGCCAGCCCCCCAGGTAGCCTGGGAACACCCTGGTCCAGAGCCCTTCCCATGGCATCCCGAGGGCACAGGCAGGGCTGAGACCTGCAGGGAGCTGGGGAGCTCCTGCTGCTGCCGGACCAGCAAACCCCAAACCTGCTCTGCCCTCCCTGCCGGGCTCGAGCAGCGGGCTTGGGTGGCTTTGGCTTAATCTGCAGGGAAATCTTCACACCTTCCTTTGCTCTTTTCCTCGCCAGCCCCTCTGCCTGCCAGCACAGCACCTTTGTGGGGGCTGCTGCCCATCTGGTGGCAGTTATGGGGGTTTTTTTAAACGTTTTCCTCCCTCCCTCTTCCTCCTCCACACATGCAGCCCCCTCTGCTCCTCCTCTGCTCTCCCTCCGGGGCACCTTTGCTTTCTCCACGCAGGTATTGCTGGTGCAGCACAGATGCAGCCCGGAGGGACGAGGGAGGGGTGGAGAGATGCTGTGCTGGGTTTTGCCTCTCCCTTCCTCCAGCAAGGGCTGTTCCACGGGGAGAGCAGCTCCCAGCCTCGCAGAGCCCTCTCCTCTGCCTGGGGCTGGAGGTGTCACCTCTAAGGACAGGGTTAAGGCAGCAGACACGTTGCCTCCCCCTTCTGCGCGGGGTTAGAGGGGGTATAGCCTGCATCCGTGCAGATGCGAGCTTGTTTATTCTTACCAGATAGTCTGATGGCTTTATCTGATCACAGGTTTTCCTGAGGAAGGAAGGGTGAGTCTGAGTCACTTGAAAATGGGGGCCCTTCATCTCTGGGTATGACTGGTGGGGCGATGGCTACTAGCAGAGCCCCGGCGTTGGCCTCTCTCCAGCTCCCACTCCCTGCTGGGTGGGCATCACCCCGACCGTTTAGGTTCGACTCCGCCGTGAGTACTCGCGGCAGGGGGAGGATGCTGCGGTGGGGGTGTCAGAAATGCCCAGGACCCGACACCGCAGAGAGCAGAGCGAGATCATTTACTGCGTCCCTGCCCTGTGAGGATGGGAGCTGCCGCCGCGATGGCCCCGCTGCAGAAAACACCCTCAGAAGCAAATTGAAAGCGAGATAAAATCTAGCGGCAATTGATAAATTCAACAGAGAGACAGGTTCATGCCCTCCTAGAAGAAAACCCAGATAATTAAAGTCCCTTGTTCTGCTAATGCCTTCGGTGAGGGGCTGGAGGAACCAGCTGATGTGATGTGAGCTCATCTGCTGCTGCAGCGTGGGGGGCAGAGGGGTGCTGGGCGGGCACCAGCACCCACCTCCCCCGGAGATGGCAAAGGGCAGTGGGTGGAAACAACTCCAGCTCCCTGAAACGGGGGGAGCTGGGCTGGGGGCTGCAGCAAGCCAGGGTGTCCCCTGCTCCCTGACCCCACCCGCGCCCCAGCATCCTTCCCGGCTGCCTCCGTGGCTCAGGGAACAAACGAATTTTCCCTGGAGTGCCCTCGGTGCACGGGCACTCTGTGTTCTGTGGAACCAGGGGGGCTCTCAGACCTTCCTGAGCCCAGCCAGGCTGCAGCCAGGGGAGCGGAGCCACGCCGAGCTGCTGAACGCACGCAGAGCCCCTGGGGTCCAGAATTAATAGGACAGAGCAGGGGCTGTTCCCTGCCTGTTTTATTTATGGGAATCAGGCCAGTGAAGTTCCCTCAGCTCACCAAAATAGTCACATCCCCTCTGCTTTGTGCTGCCCACGGCCGCGACCTTGATAAATGGGTCAGTGCCCGACCCCCCCGCGTGCCCAGGAGGATGCTCGCCCCACGGGGACCGGCCGGGCTCCCTCCCCAGCACCCCCAAAACTTGGCCCTCTCCTGAGCACCGGTGGCTCCCACCGTGGGCTGCCAGCTCTGCCTGCAGCGTGAGACCCATGAGAAAGGGCCCACGGGAACTCCACCGAAAATCCCCCGAGCAGGGAGTGGGTGCCGGGCACCCCCCGCTCCCCCTTCCGAGAACAGCACCCGCGGCCTGGGCGCCGAGGTGGCGTTTGCCTCACACCAAACCAAACCCCTGGGCACCAGCTGGCGGCGGGGCTGGACACCCCGAAACAGGAACCCAAAGTGGGGCTCTGCCGTGGTTTGGGTTTGTTGTTGGGTTTTTTTTCTAACCATTTTTTTTACCCCACACCCAAACCAACCCCCTGGCCACGTGCTGGCGGCGGGGCTGGACCCCCCGAAACAGGAACCCAAAGTGGGGCTCTGCCGTGGTTTGGGTTTTGTTGTTGGGTTTTTTTTTCTAACCATTTTTTTTTTGCCACTTCCTGTGGCTGGATCGCAGGCACGGCCTCGCCGGGCTCCCTGCCACGATGGCATCTCCACGGGCCCACTCAGCAGCCCTGGGGCCACCAAAGCACCCTGCAGTGGCACCCGCAGGGGTGGGGTGCTGCTCGGAGGGGCAGAGCCTGCCACGGGGGATCCAAGCGTGCTCCCCCAGTTTATCCAGAGGAATTGGGGGTTTGCATCCCAGGAGCAGGGCAGCAGGAGGGGTGCTTCGCCTGGCACAGCCCTCCTGCAGGCAGCTCAGCACCCTGCCCACGGCTGGGGGTCTCAACCTGGCCCCCCTCTTGATCTCCCGACCTCAACACCGCTCGGGTGA
>NW_008619818.1:2033-2403 GCF_000691845.1 Merops nubicus | reverse complement strand
CCAGTGGGAAGGCGTTAGACTTGCACCAGCACCACGGCCAGGCTGGACGGCTCCGTCAGCAGGGGCTGGGGAGGCCCTGGCTGCCCTTGGGAGCTCATTTCCTCCACCCAAGAGCACCAGAAAGGCAGAAAATGGTCTAAATCAGAGGATGCTTTTTGGGCAGGTGGGGATGGGCTTCACACCACGTGTGGATCCTCCCTGGCCCGACAGGGACCGGGGGGATCCGAGGCTCGGCACAACCACGGCGGTCACCCCGGTCAGTCCGTGCCGTTGCCAAAAGCACGTCACCAACGCCCGTGCTTGGCAGTGCCAGGGTGAGGTGGCTTTCCCAGGGCTGCCCCTGAGTCAGTGGTGGAGCTGGGAGCAGCAC
>NW_008619818.1:0-1953 GCF_000691845.1 Merops nubicus | reverse complement strand
GATTTCTCCTGGCACAGCATTTCCCCGGCCAAGTCCTGGGAGGGAGACGTGGGACCCGCACCCACGGCAGCTCCCAGCGTGGGAAGTGACCACGGGTGGCCCTGGGAGCGGGGGACCGGGGAGGCGTTTCCCAAAAATCCCATGGCTGGGAGCGGTGCAGGCCAAGGGGCAGCGGTGCCCTGTGCCGGCGCAGGAAATCCTCCCCGGGGCCCGAGGGGTCCAGGGAGCAGCTCAGCGGCCCCTGGCTCTGCCCTCCCCGGGTTCCTCAGCTCAGGGCAGCGACGGTGGGTGCAGGCAGGGGGTCCCCCATCCGTGGGGACCAGAGGCTGGGGGAAGCTGCGTGCCCACCCGCCGTTAGCTGGCTCAGAGAGGAGGCAGCTCCTGGCACGGCCGGTCCCTGGGGAGGGCTCGTGGGGTCGGGGCCAAGCAGAGCCCATCAAGGACCTTTGTGCAGCTGCCGCCAGCCGAGGCTGAGAAAAGGCTCTGGCTGCCCTTTGTGTGGCTCCAAACCCACAGCCCCACCCTGCCCCCGACCTTGGCTGCTCCAGGGCCTTCACAGCTCGGGGGCCTGTGCAGTGCCAGCACCCTCAGGGCTCGGCTGAGGCTGGGGCAGGGTGGTGAGATGCCATCGGGCCACCTTGGACCCCAGGGGCTGGCGTGGTCTGCTCTGCTCCGTGCTCTCCCACAGCCCAGATCCACACCGGGACACATCCTGCTCTGTGCACGGTGCTCTGGGATGGACAGAGCCCCTCAGCATCCCAGGAGACACATGGACATGACCTGGGCCCTGCCACCTCCCTGGAGATCCCTCCCTGCAGCTGTGTGCCCTGGGTAGGATGAGGATGCCAAAGCCCTGCCATAGTCCCTCTCCATCCCCTCAGGAGCTCTGCTGCTTCCAGCCCCAAAACCTCTCCAGAGTGGCACACCCAGAGCCAGGCACCACTGCTGCCTGCAGCTCTGCCAGGCCCGGGGCTGTGCACAGGGTTTGTCTCCAGCCCCACCAATCCCCCCAACTTTACCAGTGCCAAATTTCCCTGAAAGACAACTGGCAAAGTGCCCTGTGAAATGAAGGTCTGTCAGGGCCAGAAGAGCCTCAGTGGCTGGCAGGGAGCAGGGAGAACCACACGACACAGAGTTTATGTTCTGGGGTGTTTCCACCTCGTCCCCCCCAGCTCCCTCCACCTCAGATTCACCGTGCAGGTGGAATATCCTCATTTGGCACCACCTCCTACCAACGCCCAGCGTGTGGTACATGGCACGAGGCTGTTTACCCTTTCCCAAGGAAGAGAAGTATCTCGAGTCTCAAAATAAAAAAAGGCTAAGAATAAATTAATTACATTAATAAAAGGAGCCTTGTTAGAGTATGGAAATTATTTACTGAAAGGGAGAATTTGCCAAGTATAATAAACCTAGAGCAATTTTCTCTCATCTTCAGTTCATGGCAGACAGGGTAATTAGTGGTTCATTATTTCCAGCGCTGACATTTTTGGTTGGTAGTCGCCGGGCAGGACTGGAATCACTTCCCCTGGCCCCTGACGTGGGGGTTTGCCATAGAACAGCTTCTCCATCCCAAGGAGAGGTTTGCTCTCCCACAGGCATCGTGCAGGGGGTTTGCTCTTGGAAGAGTGCAGACCTAGAAGCGCTGCAGAGACGTGTGTCTACACAGAAGGGATTTCTCCTCGGCTCCAGGCTGGCGTTCCAGCCCTCCCCGCTGCCTCCCCGAGGCCTGGAGAGGCTCTGCCCAGGGGTGCGTGTCCTCCAGCAGTGCCTCGGGGGCTGGGCAGTGAAATCAATAACAAAAGTGATGCCCAGCTCCTTTACGGAGCTTTACATCAAAGCCCTTTCCTGGCATAAACTCATTACTGGGGAGGAATGGAATTCCTCCTCACCCGGGTCCCAGGGATGCAGATCTCGGGGGCGACGGACCGGAACCTATTGTAATAAGAAATAGCT
>NW_008619817.1:0-1509 GCF_000691845.1 Merops nubicus | reverse complement strand
AAAAAAAAAAAAACAAACACAACCAAATAACAACAACATCCCTCTTCTTTTATAAGCCTACTCAAAAGCAAGTAATGAAACAAAATAGTTGATTGATTTGAAATACACAAAATAGGGGCTTAGATTATTCATGTGGTCAACCTTACTAGAGTTTTCCCCATCAGGTTTGCAGTGCAGGAAGAGAAGCTGAAGTGCAGAGTCTGCATTTAACCTCTCCTGCTCTCCAGCTGACAGTGAAACAGCTGATCACAACAACCAGGAAGTGAAATGGAAAGGGGACGGCAAAAGATATGGCAGGTGAAGAATGCCTCTATTGTTAGAGATAGCATGACTGCATAGCTGTTAAGTAAACACGTGTTATAAGCAAAAGAAAATTATGAAGGAATGAAGTGTGATAAAATTACATATTGCCACAGACAAGGACTGCTACGGCCGTAGACCCTCTAGTGACCTTGCATACAAGCACAGCTGTAGCTGCCCAGTTGAGGCAATGTGTCCAAAGTTCACCATCTGGAGCAATGCTGACAGGAGAGTCTGTGATATACAAGTCTGCATAGCCAAGTGGCTTTTTAGTGATATATCTACGCTGAAGATCCCTCCAGCAGCTGATGGGCCTGGCTATATTTACGGGCCTGGCTGATTTACAGTTCACATAATGGTAGAAGTTGGAAAGAACCTCTGCAGATCATCTAGTCCAAGCCCCCTGGTATAGCAAGCTAGAGCAGGTTCCACAGGAATGCATCCAGGAGGGTTTTGAAAGTCTCCAGAGAAGGAGACTCCACAACCAACCTGGCGAGCCTGTTCCAATGCTCCATCACCCACAAAGGAAACAAGATATGCCCTGTGTTCAGATGGAACTTCCTGGGTTCTAGTTTGTGCTTGTTTCTCCTTGTTCTATCACTGGACATCACTGAAAAGGGACTGGCTTCATTGTCTTAACCCCCACCATTTAGATATTGATAAGATTCCCTCTCAGTCTTCTCCAGGCTAAACAGATCCAGGTCTCTCAGCCTTTCCTCATAAGACAGAGGTTCCAGTCCCCTAATCGTCTTTATAGCCTTCATCTGAACTTTCTCCATTTGTTCCCTGTCTCTGTGGAACTGGGGAGCCCAGATCTGGACACAGTACTCCAGATGTGGCTTCACTAGGACAGAGTAGTGGGGGACAATAACTTCTCTTGACCTGCTGGACACAGTCTTCTTATTTCCTTCCAGGATACCGTTTGCCTTCTTTATCACAAAAGCACATTGCTGGCTCATGGTTGACTTGTTGTTCACCAGTACCCCCAGATACTTCTTCACAGATGTTGTGGTTTGAGGCTTGGAATGGGGGTGTGACCTTCCAGCACCTGGGAGGACCCCGGGTAGGGGTGAACCATTGTATTCCCTCCCCTTCCGCCACACACTCTGATAAGAGGCAGGAAGTGGGTGCAAAATTCACTCCTGCCCTGCAGCTCGGAGGTGGAGGTTGTTCTTTCGCTCCGTGGGACCTTGGAACTTTTTTTCTGAG
>NW_008619816.1:0-28237 GCF_000691845.1 Merops nubicus | reverse complement strand
GGGGGTGCACGGCTCCCGCAGGGTTTTGGAGCTCCTCCGTCGAGCCAGGGAGCTGCAGGGTGGCAGTTTAACAGCCAAGGGGAAGAAATAAACCGGATTTATCCAGTAGATGCCCGCGGTGTAAGAGTGGCGACTGTGTGTGTGTCTTCAAAGTCTTGTATGAGAATTTGGGGCCCCAGCGGTAGACCTAAAGCAGCCACCCTGCTGTAACAGTGCTGCTCTCCTTCCAGGGCTGCTGCCTGCAGAGCCGCGCTGTTCTGACCCGAAGGTTTTGATTAGACGCCGATACTGGGGCTTAAATGAAAAATCATTTAAAGGAAAAAAAAAATGCTCCAATGTTCACAGAAGAAAAGCTCAGCCCAAAAGAGAATTCTATTTGAATAGTGAAGAGCCATACCTCCTCCTCAATCCAAGGCGTGCAGACAGCACAATCTGATAACGACTTGTCTAAAAATGCAGCTGTCTTTTTATGATTTGTGGGCATGATGCTCAATAAGCAACTTTACTTATTTCCCTGTCACACCGAGTATGACCTGAAGTGATGCAAAAGCATTTATGAGATCACTCCTGTACTGCTAATATTAATGGGGGTTTTGTCTCCTCTTCCAGTGACAACCTTTCTAAGCACATACCAAACCAGTACTGCTGGGAAAAGCATATTCTGCGTGGAGGATAACACTGTAACTAAAAATAGTAATTCAATATTTTTTCTAAAAAACCAGAGAAACCAGGTCTACTTCCTGCCAGAGTGAGAAGTCTCACAATTACCCTGGGGAAGTTTCTGGAGGATAGTTTATAATGGCATTTTCTTTCCTGTAATTATTGCATTTGCACTGTTTGTTCCTGAAAGTATCACGATCGTATGCCAAATACAGTACTAAATTTTACATTTGCTGCGTGGTACCTTTTCTCCAGGCTCTCCCCAGTGGTTTACAAAGGAGCATGGGGAAAGCAACACCCAGAGATCAGCAGCACTCAGGAGCTGTAACAAGTGGCTAGGAGACGGTGGATTTTAGTCCTTTTACAGCATTCATTACAAAATTGAATTTAAAATTTATATAAAGTTCTCTTTGCTGCCTATGTAGATGCATCTGTTACATTTTAGTGACTGTAAAGGCCTATCTTTTATTGGAAGCTACAAATTCAAAATTCAAATTTCATCTTGTTTTCAGATGTGAACACTGAACTCACTTGTGACTCAGGGTGCTCCATAAATAGAATACATACTGATGTTGTGTTTCATCAGATGCAAATCATCTCATTATTCTACATCAAAGAGTAATGCCAAGGTTTTTCAGTCTTTGCCAGACTTTTCTCTTTGCCCTTTTAAATGAGAAATCAAGAACCCATATTTGTGCTATCTTGGAATTCTAGATTAAATACAGGAAATGACTAAATAAAACAAATAAGGAGTTAATTCGAGGTAGCTAGTGAAAAGTTGAGGGATTTTTAGTCAGGCTCTTCAAGAGCAGTTTTCATTTTCTCTTTTCTTTCCAATATCATAATGACAACTTCACTTCCTGAAGAAACTCTACCCTCTTCAGTTAGCATCTTGTTCATAAAAAAACTTGTTCTGAACTTACCAGGCAGATTCCTTCAACAAAATCAGGGAACTTAATGACATTTCTGAAGAAAAAACCTTCAGACTTGAGAAAAAAGTAACAACTGTGAGGAGAAAAACGCCCAATTGGAATATTAGAAGAATGTTTGAAGGCCATATTTAGAGCAGGTTAACTTTCATGGTATAGGAGAGAATAGCATCCTGTAGCAGATGACTGCATATTTCAGTGTGCAGCTATTTAGTCTGTTACATGCTTTCTAAGCAGCGTTTTTCTGCCAGTAGAAACATATTGTTTCCTTCTTTGCAAATGTCAACTGCAATTGATGATCCAGTGAGATGTGAAATGTAGCAGCCTAGGTCTCGCTTCTGAACTCCTGGGACCCCTGGGTTGCCACAGGACACAGACACCGCATTATCCCAGTGTGTGGAGGCGCAGATAGCGACCCGCCCAACCTAACGCAGCCCAACAGCTGTCCCTCCAGCTGCTGCTCAGCTCCAGCAGAAGCAGCTGCAGGGCAGAGATGACCCATCCTGTTACTACCAGCAGCTCTGCTGAGACCATCCCTCGGCCCTGCCTTCACTGCTCCGACACGTGGCAAACGCGTCGCGTGCCCTCTGTTCTCTGAACTAGAAGACGACTTGCAAGCTCAGCCTCGGTGGTGAAGGGCAAGGCCTGATTTACTCCACAAAGCCCTTGGGACAATTTTCTTCTGTTAAGAAGACACAGGAGTACCAGTATGTATGTTGATAAGTTTGTCTTCATTAGTATAATTACAATACATTCTGGACAGTTACAAAATCCGGGGAATCACATTTTCTCTATAAATTTCTATTGCAAACTTCAAACATTCAGGTGCCTTTCCATTACATCTGCACGCTTCTCCTGTAATCTTAGTAAGGACATCCAGCACAGCAACCCTTTCTTTTTCATTCGTTTCAGCAGCTTTTAGTTGCTTCGATGTCCACCTTGAATGCTGGTTTAGCAGCTCAGTTGAAAGCCCACAGCTAGCCTCTCTTCTGTTACACCAGCTCAACAGAGGACGCTTCCAGTGGGACAGTTTGGAAAAGGAATATATGCAAAACACGTTTCTGGGCCACTTGGAGCAATAGCATTTAGTGTATCTCTAGAGTAAAATCCTGCTCTAGATCCAAAGGAATTCCAATGAAATCAGTCAAGTATTTAGACTCTCAGTTTAGGAGGAGAATTTCACTCCACATAAACTGACAGCATTGTTCAAAGACTGCAGTTTTTCCTCAAAGAAAAAAATACCACCCTTATTACAAGCCACTGGGCGTTCTCAAATACGAGAAACATTCTCCTGCGTAGCGCTGTTAGAACGTAAAAACATCAGCTACTGAGCCTAAAAACATTTTCAACGCCCTTCCACTTTAAGTACATTGTACTTAGCTGCTTCAGGACACCCCTCTGCATCAGCAGGTGTAGCTACACAGCCCCTGCGGAGGGGCGGCGGCGGCACAGCGCCGCGTGCACAGGAGCCGAGCGGCGCCTCTGCGCTTGTCTGGGAGGTCAGTCCAGAAACCTTCTGGTCCAGAAAAAAGCAAGACCCGACCCCTTCCGCCCCGGGGTAGGGCTCTGAGCACAGCAGCGTGCTGCAAACCAGCAAAGCGCTTACATAGTTGGCAAAAGTGTTGCAAGGCACATAGCTTGTCCTTAGCAATAGTTCCCTGTTCCGCTTGTGGTGCCCATTGAGGAGTCAGTGTTGGGACCTAGCTTGGAATGAAAAAAAAGTAAGAAAATGGAAGTCTGCCAGGAAAATAAAATAATTCGGTAGCCCCCCCGGCCCCCCCCCCTTTTTAAGCTTTAAGATTTTACTATTGCATGTTTTCCTCTACCTTTCCAGTAAAAATTAAGGAAGCTATGGATGCATGTTAACCATACGTATGGACTTACTACTACTGGAATACCAAATGGTAGAGCTGCTGTAAACTGTTGCAAAGTACTAAAAGCAATGCTTATAATGGTCTGTACAGCATCTGCAAATATTTACTTGGAAAAGAGACTAGTGTGGTTCTTAATTTTCTCAGCATTGCTTAGAAACGCCAAAAAACTACAATAGCTAACTGCTACTCTACACCAGACCAATATACCCTGACAGATACTTATGAATATATGCCATTATATTTAAAAATAACAAGTTCCTCTAAGCTGGTAAACACAGAAGTTTTTACATAGAGTTAGAGATAAAATATTAAAAATTCTTGTTTCAACTCCACACACTTGACATCTGAATAGGAGTGATGTAATCATACTATTTATTCCATCAGTGAGACAAAATGGTGTATGGAACTAAATTTCTGAGATCTTAAATAGAAAGTCATTTAACTCGTATATACACAAAGTGTTCTTTCCACAGATATTTACATGGCAAATATGTTAGAGGAGAACCACTATGACTAAGTCTCTACAAGTATAGCATCCTTTCTGAGCTATTCTCTCTGCTGAAAGAATTCACAGAAGTTTTGAAGTAAAATCTAGACAATTAAAGTTACCTATATTTCACAGTAGGTAAAGAAGCCATTAAATGATATTTCAGCATAAGGTTTCTGGAAACAGCTACACAGTAGAGTTTTACATCCACCCCTCTTTTCCAGCATTCATGGTGAAACTAAATCTCTTCTTAATTCACAAGAGAGATCACGGCGTACGTGAAGGTGTATGCGTATGATGGTGGCTCATCCTCCTCGATAGAGGCTGGTCAGTCGCTCTAGTTCTTTGCAGTTGTCCATGGGCATGGAGTCTGCTTTTTTTCGGAGACGGTCATCTCGATACACTTTTGCTGCATGAATTAAGTCTGTTTCTTCAGGGAAAAGAGAAAAGATTTTTCATGTTAAAAACTGGATATTTTGTACGTGATACGTTTCTTCTCAGAGCTGTGCAAAGCACCTGAGGTTTCAACCTTGCCCTTTTCTCCTTCTGTCTGCTCTAGCTAGCCACAGACACCCGCTGAACAGCACTGCTACGGCTTCCCTTTGCTGGATTTTTACAAGCATTTCATCTTTTTGAGCAGGGAAAGTGGTAACAGCCTTCCAGCACCCTCATATTTCATACAGCAGTACCTAATCATAAACAAACAAACAAAAAAATCCCCCATCATCTGTGTCAGACCTCATTAAACAAAACAAATATAGGCCACACTCAGTGATCTTGCAGATTATTGACAGCTCTAGCGTCTTGCCTGTGCCCAAAAATCCATTTGGAATGTTAACTTCAACTGATGCTGCTCCAGGCTGCCAGTGTTCGGGGTATTAATAAAAGAGCTCTCTGTATTATACTGGTGTTCAATAGCTTGACATTGCTGAGCGTTTTAATTCTATAAAATCTCTTTCATCCCTTCAGCTCAAAATGGATTAGCAAGGCATTCTTAAACGTCAATCAACAGTGGAAAGATTTTTAACTGTCAAGGAGCTCTAATGCACGACAGGTATTCTAAATCCATAAAACCACAAAATCAGCTGTTTCTATAAATAGAGAAAATCTATTAGAGGCTGCTTACTCAAAATCAATTTGGATAGTTTTCACAACCTGGTAAATTACAAATAGCAAGCAACACGACAGTCACTACCTTCAGGTGATTTTTTCTTCTCTAGGCTAAGGGCAAATGTTTCTGAAGTCACCACATTTTTCCCAATAAGTATGTACGTACAGAAACATGGACCTCTCTGCACTGTCCATGCTTAAAAAAGTATGCTGAAAAATGGAAAGGGTATGCTTTTTCCTCTTTCACTCCCCAGCTGAAAATTGCATATCAACTGAATCTTTTCAAAGACTAGACAGTAAGTATATTGCAGGAGACACAAATATAACATGCCAGTAAATCTAAGTGCTATGACTAGGTCAATAAAAGCAAAACTACCCTTAAGATCTACCCTCTGCTGAAAAAGGGTGCAAATATGTCCTCTTTTCGTTGTGCTGGATAGAGTCTTGTCTTTAATTTTTTTGTTAAAAAAAACTCCACCTCTCATTATTGTGAACTATTTTATTGTACGATTATCAATCATTCATTTAGCAGCCACTTGCAAAAGAAAACCAAGGTCTTCGATTCATGAAGGGTGAACGTATTCAAACATTTCAGGATGATCAAAGGACAATCTACTTGGAAAAACAGGAGTTTAATACTTGCTTATGAATTATACCCAAAAGTTCTCTGACAATTTCCTGTGTTTGAAGAACATGGAAAAAATTATTCTGATCCAAACTAGCAGTTTGGGCAATCTGACTGTTTTCCCCCAAAGCACTGGTGTCTCTCTTGCACTCATGTCACCCATCAGCAGTTCCCTGCTCTCAGGTAAAATTACCCAGATTTACTTGTGTGTAAGCAGAGTGTACTCGGGGGTAAGGAACACGAAGCCCCCAGGAAGCCCGGGGCCTGCTACACACGGGCAATGCGGTTTGTGTTTGTGTAGCTACAGGCCAGCTCTAGCAATCAACCCTTCAACCGCCTGGGTGAGGGAATCGAGGGCACCCCCAGGAAGTTTGCAGGTGACACCAGAATGGGTGGGAGCATTGATCTGCTGGAGGGTCAGGACAGGTTGGGTTGATGGGCTGAGGTCAGTTGTGTGAGGTTTAACATGGCCAAGGGCCGGGTCCTGCACTTTGGGCACAACAACCCCAGGCAACGCTCCAGGCTTGGAAGGAGTGGCTGGAAAGCTTTTCCTGGTGGAAAAGGACCTGGGGATGCTGGTGGACAGCTGGCTAAACATGAGCCAGCAGTCTGCCCAGGTGGCCAAGAAGGCCAACAGCTTGCTGGCTTGTATCAAAAACACTGTATCCAGCAGGAACAGGGAAGTAATTGTGCCCCTGTACTGAAGTGTCTGGGGAATGTGTCTTATGAGGAGCAGCTGAGGGAACAGGGACTGTTTAGTCTGCAGAAGAAGAGGCTGAGGGGAAACCTTATTGGGCTCTACAACTCCCTGAAAGGAGGCTGGAGTGAGATGGGTGTTGGTCTCTTCTCCCAGGTAACCAGTGATAGGACAAGCGGAAATAGGCTGAAGTTGCACCAGGAGAGGTTTTGATTGGATATTAGGAAGAATTTCTTTACTGAAAGAATGGTGAGGCATTGGAACGGGCTGTCCAGGGACGTGGTGGAGTCACTATCTCTGGAGGTGTTTAAAAAACACCAGGTGTTTAAAGAACACCAGGTTAAAACTGATAATGATTTGGAGATGGCTGATGCTATTCAGTATTCCTGTGCTTTAACGCTGAATTCTAGGTTTCTGAAAGAAAACAGCTCCTTATGTAATGTTAACTTAGATTGAAAAAATAGATGGTAAACTACAAAAAAAACCCTGTTTTTAAGGTCTGATATAACCAAGGTAGCAGGTTCATGGAGAAAACTTATTCAGCACTGGCAAAAGATTAAGCACTGTTTTACAAGCTGTGTGTCCTTGGTTGCCTGGAAAAGCAGTGTGTACTGTGCTCCAAGGCAGATTATTTTATTATGCCAATATCTCATTTCCCTAGGTGCTTTTATATAAAACAAAAGCTTACATAGGTGTTTCTGAAGAGGGAAAAAATAATGTGGAAGAAATTGGAATTCTTTCTTTTTCACTATCTATTTGGTGTAGTCTTTAATTTTCTGACAAGTGGTCACAGATAATAGAGTATCAGGTTTAAATTGCTTATGATATGCAGATGGTTGTGAAGTGACTGAGTGAAGCACAGAAGTTAGGTGATGCTGGGAACACTTGTAAAAGCTGGAAGCAGTAGGGAGCCTTACACTTGCTTTCTCGTTCAGATATTTTAATACAAGCACTTCATTCTTGCCTGAGACAACCTTTTCCTATAGCAATGCATGCTTCCATGGAATTACACCTATTGCCAAACTTACTTTGTTGCCTCTCCTTCCAACAGTTATTACGAATGTTGGACACATAATCCTCTTCCACATTCTTTTCCACTTTCTGTAGTGACACTCCTTTGTACTCATTTCTAAAGTCCTTGTTGACATAATAAACCACACGCAAGTTTTCTGTCTGCATTTTTATGGTTTGCCCTGTACTTCTGCAAAAAAAATAGAGATGGGAGAGAGACTGGATTTTTTTTTTTTATACCACAAATACACTTTAAAAAGAAGGTGCTATTCCAGAAGAACAGCACATTACTGAAATTGCAATTTCAAGACAAATAATAAAATGATTACATAATCTGCTGGAGCATAAAATGACTACGTTTACCTGAACATTAAACTACTTCTGCTCAAACCTTTGATCTTCAAAAAAAAAAAACCAACCACTTTAGTAAGATGCTTGGTTTGATACCTTTTTAGGCAAACATAAGCTCTGGTAATAGAAAACTACATTCAAACTCAACAGAAAGAAAACCAGGTCACTATTCCGTAGCGACCCAGTACAGGCATCGCCATTCTGAAGTGTTTTCTGCTAGCCCTGACAAATTCATTTTCCTGCTGGCATTCTGCAGATTAAAAAAAAATCAAAGACTGTGTGCAAACATTTTGGCAGAGAAGTATTTATAAGCATCACAACAGCTTAGCTGCCAAAGGGAAAAACATCACACTCTGGAAATAAAGAACTTTGAAATAGAAGAGAGGAAAAATGAAACCTTTCTGTTGTGGGGCTGAGAGCTCTGCAAGGAACTAAGGACCTTTAGAACAGCTGTGGCAAGTGGGCTAGGACTACAAATAAAAGCTCGTTGCATGCTTGATTACAGTAATTTATCTCTCTCAAGGAAAAAAGGTTTATATATCCTACTGTACAAAGCAGGTAGGTTTCACTGGTAGAATTCTTTGTAAGAATACAACGATAAACTATTTTACCATCATTTAGAATGAAGCAAAAAACAGTTTCCCCAGCCCTCATCTAATTCAAAATTTAAATAAGGATGATGAAGTTGCTTTCAAGTACTTCACTTGCTACAAGCACAAGATCACCCCTTAGAGAATACTGAACCTTAGCAGGTTTCAGGATTTGGTTAAATATGCTGGTGATGCAAACACCTCTGGAACGTGCTACACTGCGTGGACAAGCTGCCCTGTATTAGAAGGCCTCCTAAGCTGCTGGTATTGCTGACCTCTTTTCTCCATTACATCCTCACAGCATGTTCCTAGTACCTAACTTTCAAGTTCTGTTCTACTTCATCTATACCCTTCCTCACTGTGGGAAATCAAGGACCAACTAATGGAAGGCTCTCTAAAATGCTTCTAAGTGGAAGAGGGCTATTACCAAATCCTCCCCTCCGTTTCAAGCTGATGTGACTGAGCACTACTTACGATCTTGGGTATAAGGCATAAGGAGGGCTAGACACCATCAGCTGGCTCAACAAGGAGACGAGGATCAACACAATAATGGGCATCAGCTGGATGAACATAGAGAAACCTCCCTAAGAAACAAAACAGATTTAGGTATTTCATAAAAGAGCATCAGGCAAACAGGTGAATTTGACAAGATATAATGCTAAGCTTGACTTTCTGCTTTAAGAATCAGCACAATCACCACGTGCTGAAGTTTTAAAATACTTAACTAGCAAGTACAGCTCTTCATCTATAGTACAGAGCTCCTGGACAATCACATCATTGAAAGCAGCTACCAACAACTTTCACAATCTATAGTTTAAAGTCAATGGCACTTAAACATACATCACCCCTCTCTTCCTCTCTCTCGTGTCCACTCTGACGGTGCTGATTAGGATGACTGTAGCCAGCACGACCATTAGAAAATGAATGTACACTACCTAAGGAAAGAAATAAACACATTTAAATCAAGTCCACAACTATTTAGAGGTCAATACAGAAGCAAAAATAGAAAGCTTTTAACATTACTGAAGGACACAAAGTAACTCAGCTTTAAGATATCTTACAATTTTAAAGTTGTTTAAAATAAATATTTTAAGCTCTAAGACAACTGATTTCATGTACTGCAGAATCACCATAGTAACCCCAAAGAACTGAACTCACTTTTTTTGGGATTTAGCAACACTTAAGGGAAAAATAAACTGTGATGCAGATTAAAGAGTTGGGGTTGGGGCAGGATGGAGTAATTTTACTGTATTGTACAGTCACAAACTCTAATGTCACTTTGGGCAGTACCACTGGATCCCGATGATTATACCCATGTATACAGATGCAAATACCTGTTGGAAAGGCCCCTCCAAAAAACATGTTGAATAGATCCTCTGGAGTAATATCTGCCTCACAACCTCTATGGAAGTTGAATCTACCGTTGCTAGGGTGATTGCATGTTTGCTCTTCACTGCCTGTAAGGTCATACTGCTTTCGTTTTTCTGGATTACTCAGCACAGCATACGCATTTCCGATTTCTGAAGCAAGGAATAAAAGACAACTCCCATAAATGAAAGGTAAAAGTCATTCCAGGAAGAAAACTGCAATTTCAAAGTCAAGAACAGGCAGCAAATGATGTCCTTTACTGTAAGTTACAAATCAGCTATAGCAGAACAAGGTGCAGAAAAATCGTTACTTTTCTTAGTGTAGGTTCCACAAAGTTTCCCCCCAACACTATGCAAAGGCATTTTACCCTGTTGAACTAGGCAAAAGGCATGAGAGCTTTGTTCCCTTTTCTAGAGGAACACCTACACCTGTGGAAATGTTCTTTCTCGCTGCAATTAAGAAAAAAAAAAAAAGCATCAAGCATTACAATGAAAGCTCCGAGTCTGGGTAATTGCAAAGTTCTGTTTGCTCTAGCAGCCTAGCTTTAAAAAACAACATAGACTCAGGTGGTTTTCTTTGGTGTCCTTTGGTAAGTGGTGTCTTCTTCCCATCCATCAACTTCACTGTCTACAAAAGTGTGACTGTATTTTCTTATTTGCTTTGTAAGACGTTTTATGGATTACATCAACAACATCCTTTTGCATGACTAATGTGGAGAGTACAATGTGTGCACGTGCCGGGAACACGTGTCTTCCTAAGGGGGTCAATACAACCTCAAAGTTTGGGGGGCCTGGCCTGGATGGGTGTCCCCATTCACGCCACATTATAACATATGAACAACTCCGATTTTGACAGTGGGAAGAGAAAAACATGAGCATGGAAAGAATCAGTGTGAAAAACCACAGGTTCTGCCAACTTCACCAGCTTTAACCCTAGCTGCTGTGCACAGACACACAACTCTTCCAGACTGAAGGAAAATTTCCCTTGGCACTGGATGAACGACCTTCACTCAGTCATATCTTCATTAAACCCTTTCTGCTTTCCTTTCTTCCCTCTCCTCCAAGCCTCTCCAACAAAAGGCTTTTTTTCGCAGCCAACAGAAGGCACAGAGATTATGTTTTTCAGTGTCAAAAAACCATCAGTCATCAAAAATTTGTGAAAGGTACAACACTATAACCTCAACCTAGGCATGTAAGACTACAGCTTTGCATAATTAATGTTTTCAACAATATCCAACCTAAAAAAAGTTAATGAGGCTTAGTTATGTGCTTTTTAAGATGCCCTTAGAAACAACCATTAGTAATTCCTTTAAGTGGAGGAGAAAACCCAAAGAAATGAAGCCTGGAAATTTGCACTGAGAGCACAGTGTACACTATGGACACCACACGTATTGCTACAAGGTTCCTCTGTTACTCAGCACAATAAAATTGGTAGTAAAAATTTTGATTTTCCCAACAATTAAAAATTTAGAGACATAAATCAGGCAACTGCACATAAAACTAAAGACACCATACTGTCGCAGTATGGTCAGCAATCTTCTTTGGCTATTTGTTATTTGGTTCTGATGATTTGATGCTAATTCACAACAGATTTGATTAAAGCACAATTTTCTTTAAATAACAGACCTAGAAAAAGAAAAAAGCTCAAAAGTTTCAAACAAAAGATTTTTGATGAAGTTTCAAAGGTGCAAGAGATTCCAAGAGATTAAAAGGCACATTTACACAAACTTTTCAATCTAAAACGTAACATCAGGGAGACTGCTCAGTACCACAGGAGAGTAGTACTAAGTGGCTCAACATGTAAGTAAAGTACCTTGCCTAATGTCAAAATCACTTGTTTTCTAATGTGAACTTTCCTTAAAATAAAGCATGATTATGAATAATAACTATTATTATGAAACTCTCTCTCTCACCTGGATGTTAGAAACTCATCAGCCACCTTTGAGGGCAAACTAAATCATAAATTTACTCAGCCATGCAAAAAGACTACTATAATTTCAATGCAAGAAAAATGCTAGACTCCATTAAACAATTTTTAGTCAACAAGATTCCCCTACAAAATTTTCTATTTATTCATCTAGTTAAGAACCAGAAAGTAAAATTAAGCTGAAGAAATTAAACTTGTACAAAGTGCTAATATTAAATAAAAGATTAAATAAGAAACTGACTTCTTAGATTTTAAAGATTATTTAAAACTATATTAGTAAGGAAGAATTATTCATAGTGCTGGAGACGATTTTGTAATAACAGTATATTTTTAGATAAAGCTGTCACATAGTTGTATTAAAATAATCATTAGCAATCAACTTTCATGCTATATTCCATCTGCTTCTGGAATTGTTAATATATTGTTATAATTACCCCTTAAAGTCTGTATCAGAAGTCTTGCTTAGGACTTTGTTTTTTTCCTTCTTCCCTTGCCCCCGTTTAAGAGTTTTACCCAATTGGATTTTTTTCAAATGTCTGCATGTAAACCTCACCAGGAAAACCTAAGAGATGTACCACAATCGGATTGCTTATTTATGTATGATCCTTTCTTAGAGATTCATATTTTCTTCATCTGTGCCTAAGATAAAAGTGTAGTTTTCTTTAAAAAGCTTTTCCTCAACAATTTCCCTTGTGCAGGACTGAGCCTGGCAGCCTCAGATCAGGTCAAATCAGATTGTAAATTTTACCTAAGAAATGGTTAAAAGCAACTACTACTCAGGCCATATTTGAACCCAAGTGTTTTTGTTTGGAAAAAGTAGTAAAACTACACACACAATAGGAATTCTAAGGAAAAGGTAACATGGCATGTGACTCAGTAAAAGCTGCATTTTGATGAAGTATTACTTTGTTGTTTTCAAGCTCAAGTATAGTAAGCATTCGAGACAGTAAGACTCAATTGCCTGCATTAAGTCAACAACAGTAAAAAAGTGCAATTAGGTTTCACAGATCAAGTATTTACTCCCTGTACCTGAAAATTACAGTCAGTCCTCTGAAACAAAACCCTACTGCAGAAGTCCACATTATTTATCTATACTTCTGGGTATATGTTAAGATAATTAAATATTTTATTGAATAAAAGTGTCGGTTTAATATTATAAAAGACCACACTGACAATTTCATAAAAAGAGTGACCAATGCAGATTAATTTCTTGTAGTCTGACAAAATTTAATCATAAGAGAAATTTTAAGTAAAAATAGTATTTTACTTTTAAAAGCCTCTGTTGCTCCTGGTGCATGGTTTTTGTCTGGGTGGAATTTCAAAGCAAGTTTTCTATAAGCCTTCTTTAGGTCTTCTTCTCCTGCATCCTTTGACACCCCAAGGACTTTGTAATAATTTTTACACTTCTTTATACTGCAAAAGAAAATGAAGTAAAATGTTGTAAGGAAGAAGATATAGAAGTAGCACATTAGGACACAAACTGCAAGCGAGGTAATACGTTGCACTGATGCAATACATCTTGCACTTTAAGTATGAAGTATTAAGAAACCCATCCACTCTAGAAACAAGGAATGCCATTTCTCATAAATTCACTATCGAACACAATAAATTATTGTACTCAAAATTACTGACCACATATATTTATTTTACTACTTCTGTCATAGATCTACTGTAGTACTAAAAAGAGGTTTCAGTTTGCAATTACTGTAGCATTTCCTCATCCCCAGATGAATATCATATGAATGTCACTGTTAATAATGAATAAAATGAAGATTCCAAATTCACTTTGCAGAGCTAGCAGGTGGGAAGGGCCCGTTTTGACTGTCAACAGCACATACGCTTTGGTATGCAAGATATGAAACAAAAAATACCTCTCTTTCTCCAAAGTCAGGTTCAAGCATTCACTTTTCAGAAAAATAAGGCATGTGGGAGTACCTCTGCTGCTGCGAACACACCTGGATCTTAATACATTTTCTGCAGGGGTTTATATAAATTCAAAGAAACAATAACAGCTCCAGTAATTACAGACTCAGCTCATCTCCTGTGTTCAATGTAGCATTTTGTAAAACTTGGAAATACTCTTCCTGTAGGCTGCCTCATGCAGACATGAAAAGCAAAATCTGGAAATGATGTAATGATTTGGTATGCTTTACAATACCCAGCAGAGAGAAAGAACAGTTGCAGGAGACAGGGAGAAGATTAATGCTTTGTGGGCAGGAAGAACTGACCAAACCAATAAACATGCCTTAAAATCAAACCAAGTTGCTTGGCTAAGAATTCAAAAACTTCTGAAGCTGAATCACAAACTTGCAGAAATGAGGCACACTGACACTTGGTGCATACCAAAAGAAAAGGGCTGGTCTGAGAGAAAAACAGAAATTACATGCATAAATACTTTAAAAGTTTTGTGAGAGTCTCTTCACATGGCTGTAACTGTGTCCACATTCTCTTCAACGCACAGATTTTTACGTCAACATGGGTTTAGTGTTGCAAAGACTATACACAGGGCAGTCAAGTGGAAAAAAAGAGGGTAAGCAAGCCTTTGGCATTTTCCTGAAAGATGAATGGGTACCCTACAATTACAGGAACATTAGCATCAGAAGTACAACCACAACGACGTGTGTGGTCCTTCACCGTCCACAGACTGATTAAATCAAGTTTCATTTGAGGGATCCCTTTTCCTGTATTCAACTAAGCCAAGCCTCTATGGCAGTCCCGGCGTAGTGCTCACACGAGCGCTGTGTTGCATGCGGGCAGCTGCCAACACAAACATCCTGTGAAATAAATATAGCCCATTTTATTGGAGCAATGTTTCATAAGCTCCAGTTAGGGAGCTGATAAAGCTAACTAAAAAGAACATGGTGAATCTATCATCGAGAAAGAATGGAAAGAAAATACATTAAATTATACTCTGAGTACTGGAAATATTTGTTTGTTAATTTGTACAAGAAGAAGAAATTTGGTACTGTATAGATCCCTTCATCCTTAGCCTCAAGACTTGGATTACTCATGAACTGTACCAAGAAGAGCTTGTTTGTATTTAAAAGTGTAACGGTACCGAATTAAGCTTTTATTTCAAGAAATTGCTATCTCAGCATCCAATCCAAGTTCTTATCTTCAATAATTCAGTATCTGTTTGTGGACCAGACTCCAGAACTTTGGTTGATATAAAATTATGTAGTGAGTAATCAGTGTTTTGCAAAGTCGCTGGTTTACTGGCATTAAAACTGTAGTGTTAAACATTTGTTCAATGTTTTTACACACCATGCAGCCACAACGGTATCTCCCCCCAACGGCATATGGCAATTCCTCAGCGAAGCAACAAACATGAAAAAAGAATCCTTATTTCTCTGCAGACCTGATATGCATTTATTTAACAACTCTAGCAGGCAGAGAGGAGAAAAATGGGGAAAAAAAGAATGATCTAAGAAATGCCTACCCATTCTTCTAAGACCCAGAAACTTGCCTCAGAATTTCCTTCCATTCACAACCAGCTATAGTTCCACAGTTGGCAAACCTCATGGGAAAAAACAGGAATGGTGGGTATCAATCAGAAGACATTCAGGTCAGCATGTGACCCACCAGCTTCCAATACACCATGATCTGCTTAGAGCCAGTGCATCAAACCAGGGCTACTTCCTGATGAGAAAGTGCAGGGAGAAACCTGCCTTGTGGGCCATATAGCACTTGCCCTCCAAAGGGATGGGTGCAATCACCCTCCATGCAACGGCTGTTCTGAATCTGGTCCACAAATGAGCTCTTGTTATTTACCAAAAAAACCAGCATTCATCCAAGGTATAACAGATTCCTATTTTCTCTTAGCAAGCCTTTGCTAGTCATTGTCAAAAAAAAAAAAAAAATCTATAAATACACAAGCATTTCTATTCCAACATCCCTAGTTTTGTATGAGGCTATTATTTAATATTTCAAGCACATCTTATATCAAAATTTTATACCACTGCTTTGCCACTGCAAGGCAAAAAGCTAGCTGCTTCCAGTCCAAGGGCATCTAGTTAATGCAGTCTCCCACAGGGTGGGAGTTAGTGACTTCTGCCAGGAGGTCCCTTCCTGAGCACAATTCAGGACAACAGCTACAGGCTAACAGCTCAGTTTTCCCACCCTCAGTGAAGTCCATGCAAGTTCTGCATCAACACTTGCACTACGGCAGCTTCGCACTGGGGACGATGGGGCAGGCGAAGATAATTAGAAGACACTTTCCAATTAAACAAAATTATCAGTGTTTGTGGTGTGCTCCCAAGAGGCAAAACTTGAATGAATTGCAGACTCAATCTGGCAAGTCAGTCCATAGCAGGACAAACTGTATGGAATGACCAGGACAACCCACCAGATCCTCAGGTCACAGATGTGCTGTGCAATCACCAGGCTTCTCACACGCTGTTGAAACACTCAGCTCACCCCACCAGGGCCTGACAGGCCACATTCCTCCTCCACTGTAAAGAGGTGGGGATCACAGGCTCTGCACGTGACTTAAGTCCACTTCCCCCAAACTGACACTGTCCTGATGAGAAATTTCTCTCTGGCTGCTGGGAGCTGTTGGAAGACATGGCTAACGTGACCACTGCACCTCAGCAGAAGCCAGCCTTTTTGGACATATTCCTCTGGTAGACTGACATCTGACAATCCTCACAGCCAGAGTTCCTCACCTGGAGCACTGAACTGTCCTGTGGAGATTTGTCACGGGAGGGCAGATGGACAGAAGTAACCATACCCTTCCCCCTTGTGTCCTATCACAGGCCACGTGACATCAGCCAGCAGAGGCTGGGAAAAATCAGAAGTAAAACCAATGGAGGTTGTGGAAAAGCCTGACTCTAGATGTTACTTATGGCTTTTAACCACACATGACCCCCCTGTCCCTCAGCAGTCTCAGCATGAACAACTACCTTTCCGAAAGCTCCATTTCCAACTGTTTGTTTAGTGTTGCTGTACTTAAGGCACTGTAGTCCCTTAGTGTTGGTCTTCTTGCATATGTAACTCCACACAGATGTTTCTTTTTTAAATTGCAATTTATATATCACTTGCTTATGGAATGCCCCTTTTGTATTGAATTGAGATTTTTTTTTTTATTTCTGGCTTGTTTAGTGTTTTCACTGTTAGTTTGGGGTATTTTTTTGTTTGTTTGTTTGTTTTTTGTAAATTGCTTTTCTTGTGTTTTTCATTCCTGCCTGGATCACTTCTGTATCTGAATTACTATCAGATGATTTCTGTTCTTTAGCTAATTTCTCTCCTTGCTGAATTGGTCCCCTGCCAGCATCTTGGCACTGTCCTTCTGGCCAACAGATTCGCTGGTTGTTTTTAGAGGGCACGTTGCTGAAAGTTCCTGAAATAATATCTGGCTTTTAGAGAATAGACTTCTCAAACAGCATGAGGGCAAGCGATGGCCTACATTCACCCATGATCTGTTGACAGAGCTGTCTCGTCATGACTTGCAAAGCTCCACTATCCCAGCTTGCAGTTGACAAGCCACCTGCAGTAGGACTGGTCAGCCAGCTTCAAACTGCAGCAACAGCCAATTCTGCCTGGGCTCCTCTCCATGCTCGTGACAGCTGAAGGCAGAGGAAACCCTTCAGGTCCTGAAATGCCTGCTGTCACCTGCAGATACTCTGCAGCTACCACCACTGGTTCTCCGGTGACTACAATGATGTAATCCAACCACTGCGCTTCTTGTTTCACCTTTCAAATCTGCAATTCAGATGAGGTCAGCATGAACAGCTTTTATCAGGTTAACAAAACCTATCACAGATACTTGTATTTCTGTATCAAATACCTGCAGCCATCCACGATCATGAAGTTTTGAGTACACCTAGGTATTTCAAAGGACTTTCCAAAGCCTCTGCCTACAGGCACAGGGATGGCATAAAAGACAAATACTTCAACTGCAATCTCCAGAAGCTTGTGATGGGAGCCAAAATTATTTCTCCCAACAGTAATCTGAACTGAGTGGCCCAGTGACAGCAAGGTGACAAAGAAGTGAGCAAGAGGAGGCGACACTAACTTCTTATCCCAGAGTTAAGCAGGAAAACAGTAAAATGCAGACCAATCTCTACACAGGTCAAGTTTCCAGCAATGCCAGAGGGCCTGATGCAAATGGCATCCTGTAGCTGAACTGGGAAAATGCCAGTCACATCTTGGATGACATAAGTGTGGTCTGCAACAAGTGCTCTGGATTGGGAAGAGAACATCACAGTGTTGCCAAGGAACTTAAGATGAAACCAGCATGTCCCTAGTTTCTGAAATAAGTGCACTGGAAGTTTCAGATCTGTTTTACTGATAGATTCAACACCACATTAGGGTCTCGGTACCTTGTTCTTGGATGTACCACGTCTGTTTGTTTCTTCTGTGTGTATTACATGAAATATTCAAGGCTGTGTTTACATCATCACACTTATCATTATTTTAAGTTTTTATTTTAGTTATAAAAAGTGTAGGTTAAAGGCAGGAGCTTTCTGACAAAGTCCACCATACCTTCCGTGCCACTTTTCCATGACAGGCTCTGTGACTTCCACCTTGACTTTCTCAATCATTCAACTGGTTATTTCAGCAATTCACAGTAGTTCTAGCAGCCTAATTAAAGCCATGCCCTGATTTCTTTGCTTTGTTTTTTTTTTTTTTTTTTTCCCCTTCCATTTTAGCACATGTTGATTGCTCTTATTATGCTACTTTCAGTTAATTATCTTCTTGACCCCATGTTCAAAAAGTAATGATATATCTTTTTGCCGAATTCACAGAAGTCTCAGCAGGCCTGGGAAAGCACATTTTACATTCCTTCTAGTTTGAGCCATGAAATGTATAGAGGCAATTTTTTGGTTTACTCTCTGAGTTCAAATTAAGTTGCTGATTATTTTCAGCCGCTGTGGGATGACATTTAATCCTGCCTTGCAAGGTTCCTACAGAACCCATGTCTCTGTTGGTTTCTTCTGGTTCTAGCTCAAAGATCCAAATACAAAGTTTCATTCTTGTGCTCTCTTCTGAGAGGCAGGCACTGACAGGGCAGAAAAAGCAGTATTCCACCACAGTCTTCAGAAGACAGCAATCCATCTTTAGAATACTACTAATCATGACAGTTATCCTTCAAATATTAAAAAGATAATATGAAATATATGCTATGGCTTGCTTACGTAAAAAGAGACATCATACACCATATGAATTTTAAGATCATTTAAAGGGAGTCTGTATAAAGTATACAACCTGTATCTCCAAAACTACTTTAAAATCATGTAGTAAACAACAGATAACACACACTTCACAGCATAAAAAGAAATGGGAGACATTAATAAAGAGCAAGCAAATGATCCTTTCTGGTTTTTGTTTGTTTTTGTTTTGTTTTGTTTTTAATTTCACACTAGTCCACAAAAACCTTTCTGAAGGCTCTGCACACTTGGTATGAGCAGGTAGATATGATGAGCAGAATTTGTTTGAAAGTAAGAACTCTTTCATGACCATAATTCTGATCAACACTACTTCAGTTGTTTTCAGTGAACTAGAAGGAAAAAAATTTACATTTTCTGAGACAAATGTTCCATTTCTTTACATCAGAAAAAGTGCTAATAAGCTACAGCAAACAGTGAAGGAATTGCTGTAAAGCAAAGACCACAGAATCCAAAAGCAAATTCTCCCTTTTTTGTCACGCACACGATTCTCATATATTTATCTTAAGCTGACATTACTCAGCTTTCAATTGCCTAGAGACTTCTAGGGGACAACTGCTCTAAAAAGTAACATGTCTACTGTGGGCCCTAACATATTTCTGCTAGTCTCCTGTCAACATCTTTGATACACAGGCCACCTGGAGAGCTAAGGAAACTTGATCCAGCCCTCAGTGACAAGATCAGCATCATTAAGGAAAAGATACATGTCCTACAGATGGTATTTTCAAAGCATTTCATTCAAAATTACGAAAGTGCTTTTGGACATCTCAAGCTTCAAATAGTGAGCACCCCTGCCACAAAGAGGAGAGCATCACCCAGCCCTTATGCAATCAGTGGAAAGATATTGCATCTTACACTTCCCCCTGTTGAGCAACTTGTTTGCAAGCTCTTGCAGTGCTCTACAGAAGTGTTATGGTAGCTTGCTAGCGATCAGTGTCCCCTGTGTATGTGGGTAAAATACAAACAGCACTGAGGTGCTTGTTTGTCCCCACACCTACTCGCATTACTTGAGTAACCCTGATGAAAATTAAGGCAGTTAATTAGTTACACTGCTTCAAGCACGTCTTCACTATTCTTCTTAAGTTTACTGTTGTAAGCAAATTCAAGATAGCTGTGGAACTCCAGGAACACCAATCAGTGATCCAAGTCAGAGAGCTCAGAATCAGTTCCCCTGTTTGACTGCTCGCTAGAACTTCTAAAGAAGAGTGTTGGAAATGGCATGTGTAGTTAAACCAGGAATGCTTTCTCCCAATCCATGTTCAAATACTGATATAGAACCAAAAACTTCTAGAGGGAAGAACACTTGAGGATAATGACCACCTTTCAAAGCAAAAGCATACAAAACAACTTAGACAGAATGATGGTAAAATCACTCTTAAAAAAAAAGAGTGATCTTACTTAAAAGATCACTCTTTATTAAAAGTTGATGATTTTGCTACCTTGCTATCTAGACACTTATTTCCTTACAGGGAAAAAAAATCCACCCAAACCCACAAACCAGGCATAAACCACTAATTAAACCCTCCTATTTTCACACAGCATTTGTTTAACCAATTGAAAGCTCTGAAAACCATCCCACTGTGGTATGGCAGAAGCATATGGTGGTGACAAGCTCTACTCTCTGAAGAATACCCTCCCCAGAGGGGTGTGTTTCAGTTAATTGGAAAAGTCTGGGGCCTGACTGAAGCAATAACATATGCAGCCTGTCATGTTTCCAACTAGAAAGCTCATTCTCACTATGGTTTAAATATGAACTTCCCCTCAGCTGTCATCACTGAATGTGTTACATTTTTCCATTAAGTTTTAGCCCACTGTTTGTATTTAATCCTGTTCTGCTTGGAAAGGCACACATGTTTTTTAATTCCTAGCTACAGATTTTCTAAGTGAAACGTTGATGTCACTAACTGACAACACAACAAACTTTCCACACCTCCAATGAGAAGTGGAGACCTGTGCCGGGATCAACAGAGCATCGAAACCAAAATTCAATTATTTAATGTCTTATTTGTTGTTTTGCACATAGAACCTCTCTACTCATTAATGGCACAATGGGGTGCATATCTACATTGGAGACTCTTTGTGTTCTTGGGCTTCATAACCACCAGATCTTCCTTTCTGCAATACTCTGTATTTTCTAGTAACCTTTGGAAATTCTTCACTTCAATTTATTCACCAGAGAAACCTCCAAAGGTTTCTAAACTGCTATACTAAAGGGTGGTAGCATCACTCAAGCTAAGGTCAAGATACTGTTTTAACATGATTTTTAAGTGGTATGGGAAACACAAACAAGCATGGGTTGTTCTGCAAGCCATTACAATTGCTTATTTGCAAAGTTCTGGGTAGGTTTTAAAACCTCCATTTTAATATTCACAGAACAGATTGTTGAATAAAGTACTAAGAAGAAATGTTGGATCAAGATTATCCTTCATGTGCAACTTTTATGAATACCCCTAACTCTGACTCTGATCTCAACAAACTGGATTAATCTTTAGCTGGTATCTAGTGAATCCCTTCAAGGAAGCAATATTCAATACTAGGAAAGCATACCAGAGAGAAAAGTCAGCTCTACAGGATACTTTTACTCAGGGCAAAGTAGGCAACACACTTTCTGGTAAAAGAAACAACAACAACAAAAAAGAATTTTCAGGGAGCCTGATGTCAAAGCAGACTTCAGCTGGGAATAGCAAGTCATGGATGAGTGAACACTGGTAGCAGTACAGCCTACCTTGTAGCAGCTTTCTGAGAATCTTGTACGTGTCTTGATTTGAGCTATACGTCATTTGCTTCTTTCTGGATCTTTTGTCTCACAGGTGTGAGCACCCAACGTGTGTGTCAGTGTGCATACACAGACACGCATGCTGGCTGTTCATTTTAACAACTGATATTTCAAAGTGGCCAAAAACATACATGCTTATTCAGGTTTTACTTTAGATGTATCATGAAGGGTAATAACATTAACTAAGCAGAGTTGATAGTACAGGAAAAGCTCTACTAAATAGCAACATTAGGAGGATAACCATGCCAGAGATGCTCTTGTCTACCTGCCTGAATGCAAAGCTGCTCTCCTAACACAGAAAAGCTACCTTTTCCTCACTGGTAGCACAGGTGAACAGATTATTGAACTTCAGGAAAAGATCCCAATATAACACTACCAGCAACACAGGTTTCACATGAACACTTCAATCTACAAAAACTAGGTCAGGACCTCTTGATATCCCTTCTTTGAGCTCCCCTGAAAATATTTAGGCTAGGCTTATCTGAAAATACAGGTGGGTTTTGAGGTGTGCAATTTCAGAGTGGCTGTATCCACATTTCTTTAACAGAAATCAGGGCATATCAAACTATTTTTCTCACTCCTACAGCCAACAAGTGTGTAATGATAGAGGCTTAAGAGTAACCCGCCTCAAAATGATATTATTACTGATCTTTCTTTTCACACATCCTCCTTTCTCAAGTCACCCCATCTTAATACTATCATGCTGCACAAAGTCCAGACAGAGTTTATAATGCAACTCTGACTATGTGCTTCAGTGCTTCTCACGTACCTGTATTTCCAGAATGAAATGGTTTTAACGTCGGTCTAAGACCAAACTGTACAGCAAGATTAGCGTGAAAATAAACTTTAGGAGTGAGCATGCATCTTGAGTATAAAAATATTTAAGAATAGAAACACTGCCCTGCAAGTTGTACTGCAGAATTCTCATCCCTTCTTTCGTTTACCGTGAGATCTACTTAATAACTGTTTCGAGTATTACCTTTATATAAAGAGACCGTTTAAATAGAAAATCATACTCTTTCTTGCAGAAAGTGATGACATCTCACACTGCATTTAAACACAGCAAAACTCTTCTCTTCCTTTTAGTCACAGCTCAGCACAAGTCACCCCTCTCAGCTAACCTTGAATTCTTGGTTGCTTCTTTAGATGCTAGAGCTGAAAGTATAAGTACACAATACACAGAACGAAAAGCAGTGATATATTTAAGCAAGGCCATACCTGAATACGCCTTCCATTTGGTCTTTGGTGTAGCCTTTTCCACCTTCACCTGCAGCAGATGCATTGCTCTCCTTCGTGCTATTGGGCTTACTTTGATCATTGCTACTGGCTGGTTTTCGGCAGTAAGCGCCTCCCCCAGCAGCGCTTCCATTCTTCGTAATAGCTTCCAACAAAACTATAAAACAACAGTATATCATAGTATCATTATAGGTATTAGCAATTAAGCTGGAGCTCTCAAGTGTCTTAAATGGGAGCACCATGTTATAAAAGACTAGTTGCTACATCCTCCTTCCTTACTAGTCATCACATTGTACCACAAGCGTTTCTGAAGGCAGCCTGGCAGCTCTTTTCGTGGCAAGCCATGGAAAGGCATTTCACCATTAGCGACTGGATTCCCCTCCACCTCTGCCAAAGTAATTTAATACTGGAGAGAATCTGTCCAGGTCCTTCGTTTCTAGATGGTTTTCAGAGGCACTGAACCTATGCTTTGGGGTGAAAACATCAAGATACCTGAATAAGCAACAATAAATTTGAAAGATGAACTAACCTATGAGGCTGAAGAACCTGCAAATTACTCCACACAGAGAGCAAGGCCATCTCCAGCACACTTCACATTTGCTGCTTGTAACCTGAGCCACAGGTGGCCACAAACTGATGTGGCCACTCTGTACCCCTTCCAGGCAATACCAGCTAAAATTCAAGCTGCTGTTAACATGTCACAAATAAGCCAGGACCAGCCAACTAGACCTGGCTCTTAAGACCTGAATGTTGAAAATCTGCATGCTTTTGCCTGATCTTGAAATCCTCTTTCCTTTTATGCTTCAACAGATCTCAAATTTAGCAGTTCTAATAAATCATCAGACACTAAGTCTTTTTCTTTCTGGATATAAGCCTCTATTTTGGAGCCATCTTACCAACAAATCAGAAACAGTACCATTCTAACTTAAGGGACTGCACACAAAGCATAATGTAGATCAAAGACTATTAAATGGTCTCTTTCCTGAAAAGGGATCCCTTTAGAACAAGATGGGAAACTACCTAGGCCAGATTTGTTTCATACACAACTGAGAGCTAAGAGTTACTATCTGCATAAAAAAAGCCCTAATAGAAGTTTCCAAAGAAAAACGTCCCACTCACTGTGAAAGCATGTTGCAACTTTACTGTTAAAAAACATTTCCTTCTAGAAGTTAATGAGAACAACTGTGAAGGATTTTCTTCTCCATCTATTAAGAAAATTTCTTCTCTGACTAGCATGGTTTCTCTTACAGCAGCAGCAAACTAGCATCCTACACATCACAGCTTGTATATCACAGAAGCAAAGGAAAGAAAGCTTTGTTTAAAAGGAGAACCATTTTCCTAAGATTTGCTGCTTAAAACACTCCAGTATTTGCTTTTACTGATGAGTTCACTTATTACCCACTGGCCACAGCAGTGTGAAGTACTGGAGATGAACAGCTACACTTGGCCTGGACAAGACAGTCAGCTGACTTCAGTGCTGGTCCTGTGCTCGTGCCTGCCTCAGCACGACTCGTCATTTGATCAGATCAGGCTTTTTACCACAAAGAAACTACCAACATTGAGATGCTGAGTTGCTTAACGAGCGGATTTTTTCACTACAGGTGAAATAAGGTTCTTGAAAACAGGAGAGATACAGCTGCATTACAGATTATAACTGAAGTACACAACCAAATATTTGCAATATTTATTCTAATATCATCTGTTATGGCATTTAAAGTTCTGAGATAAATAAGTAATAACAACTCCAATGAGGCAACTATGTCTGCAGGCTAAGAACTAATCAAGAACAGAGATGTGAAGAGACGGCACCCTCAGAATGAAGCATTTTCAGTCCAAATGTTCTTCAAATGAGCAGTAACAGTAAACAAAATGAGCAGTAACAGTAAACAAAATTATTCTCTCTCTATCCCTGTGACGTCTGCTATTTAATAACAGCATCATGTGGGATCCTATTCGAACATGCAACCCTGACTTACCCTCTAGAGATAATGCTCACTCAGCAGTTTTGCAAATCCTGCCTTCATACTGGCATTACTCTAGAAATTCCTCATCCCTGCTCTAACACTTGTGCAAAAACAGTGGTAGCAATAACAGTAGAAACACAGGTATAGACGATGGTTTGCATTTTAACTCCCATTGTCTCTTCACAGCAAGTTTATGGTAAGTCTTCTCATTAATTGTTTTGGCTGCACTATGCTTTAAATATTACTACTTCCTTATCACCTTCTCAGATCTCCCATCCCTACAATGGAGCTGCATTACTGAGAAGACAATGCATGACACTTAAAAAAAAAAAAAAGAAACAAATTAAAATCCTTAAGTGTTAACTTCTTTAACAGCAGGACACTGCATATACAGACATGCTATTGTTCTACATTGGAAAAGAAAACCCTACAAAGGGTCTGGGGCCATTGTTTCCTTCAGATAAAAGATACAGTTAAATATTCAGAAATAACTCCGACTTTCCGTGAACTGCTGGTGGTAAAACCAGCTGTTAGATCTGTAGAACTAACAGTATATTAAAGAAAATTTAAAATACCTAGATGGGCAGTGAAAATAGGACATGCAAGGAACCAAAGACTGATTTTATTAGCAGGTAAGACAACGAATCTTATCTCCAAACGTGTCTGAAGGCTCTCTTTACCTGCTGATGAATCAAAAATCCTTGGGTTGCATTTGAATCCATCATGCATTGAACATGAACCACACTTTCACTAACAGAAGAACCATTTAACTCAGAACTCAAACTAATGCAAGAGCCTTAAAAATTAAGCTCACATACACCTGTAAAGTCTCTTTTTAAAGGCAGCATCAAAAACAGCACAAGAAAATCTTAAGAACAGCTGAAAAATAAAACTTGTCAACATGGTTTTCTGCCGACTCCAAACAGAATGGCACCCAAGTCTGAAAGGGAGATCTTGTCCTTTGTTATCTTTAAATCCACTCTTACAAATCTCTTATAGAGAAGCAACTCGCTTCCCTTCAGTTGCAATATGAATCATTAGCAAAAATCATAATCAAACATTTTGAACAGCTGAACTGTAAAACAATTTTACAGCAGAGTGACATCAACATGAACACTACTACTATGAAGACATTAGCCAAGTATCATTAAATAAGCACTGCCCTTACATTTCACACTAGTAAAGCCTTAAAATAGCACTGCTACAGTCAGCATATTTCAGACAGAACCTTTGTTTAGCAAAACTAAACTTCACTGATGACTGAACTAGTGCTGAAAGCACTTTAAATGCAAATGTTGCCAAAACCAAACCACATGTAGTACTGTTTTAGAGACAATAGTTAGAACCTACTCTCTCTCTCTGCCCCTTTATAATCCACTGTAACATCAAGAGGAGGATGCTCCCAACAGCACAAGACTCAGCTTTTTTCGCTGATGGGACACCACTCGTGAAATGGTGGGCAACTGTTCTCAGAGTGATAAGAAAGATACCATCTATGAAGAATTGGTGCTGTCAGGGAGAAATTGGTACAAGCTACCTGCTAATATATTCAGGGAAGAGAAAATAAGCAAGCACAGTGATAACCTGAGCTGCACCACGTTGTCCTATAAACCACATAAACCCCACGCATCATGACCGTAAAATAAGAACTTGTGCTGGAACTGAGAAAGCTCTCAAAACTTTAACTGTTTCCTTCTCTGTGGTCTCTGCTATGACACATTTTTAATTATCTAATGGATTTTTTTTTTAACAAGTGGACCCCCTCTTAATTTATCTAAAAGATGAGAACGAGATAAAGCAACCATTTGGTTTGTTCTTAGCCAGCGTAAAATGCCAGTTCTAATTTTCTGTACACCTTCTAGTTCCTGCCCTCAAAAAGGACATTGTGTCCTTGCAGCTTACTGCACTTTTAACAGGGTTACTTAAGTGCCTCAAAAGCTTATAACAAAAAACCAAAACCATTCAATGAGTTGGTGTTGTTTTGGGAGGAAATGGGATGAGTTGAAACGAATTACCAACCTCCACAGCTAGAAAACTGAAGCACAGAGCTATTTCAAGTTTACAGAGTCCCCTAATTGCTAAGTACCTAGTTCAAATGAGGCCTAGGGCCTGATTTTTTTCAGTGGTATTAGAGCATCTGCAATTCTCATTAGCTTCAGATGGAGCTCTAACTGCCCATCAGTTCCACAAATCAGGCCCTTGTTTCAAGCTGAATACCTGAAAAATGAAGCACAAACAATTAGCCCATCACTAATGGAAACAGAGTGAAGTGACTTATTTAACATCACAGAGAAATTCTGTGAAGCATTTAGCTTCAGCACACAATTCCCCAGATTACAGTTCACTACTGTAACCACAAGACATCTTCTTTTCACCAGAACCGGACCTCATTTGTGACACACTTTTCCAATTTCCACAGTGAATAAAACAAGTGTCCTACAGACAATAGCCTAATTAGCTATCTGTTTCTTGAACTGAATATTTTACAATGGTGATTAGGTAGTAGGAGACCTACTTAAAAGGAAAAAAAAAAAAAACAACAAAACAAAACCCCAATATAAACACTCAAAACATAATCATATGGAGATATCTTTATTTTTTTTTCCCCCCTGAAAAGTAATGTAACTCTTATCTTGGAAGTCCAAGATAGCAATAAGCTTTGTGATGTAAACGAATTTATTCACTCTCTTTGGTGGAAGAAGCTGAATTGAAATCTTCAGCCTTCGTGCCTCCTGAACACCACAGGTGCCAAAAAAGCTGAAAATTTTTTCATTTGTGTCATCTTATCAAACCATAGAAGTTTAGGGGAATGTGGCCAACTTCTGCAGAAGCACTGGTGAGGCCTTTACTTAGTGTTTGCACATAAAAAAGAGTGAGGAGATAAGAGAGGCCAGAAAACGTTCACTGAATCTGCTCACCTGACTTAAAAGTTTCACTGCAGAATAAAGCACAGAATGCTTCCAGTCAGGATTTCACCCCAAAGTGACATTCCAAAAATGGTAAATGCTGAGGCCTTTAAGTCAGCACAGAGCACTGAAGCTTCCTCCTGTTCCTTCCACAGCATTAACAACATTAGAACCACAGGAACACAAGAAGTTAGTGCTGCATTCAAAAGTATTTCCACCTGACTTCCGATACTGTGACAGAAAGACTCCAAAACAGGTAACAGCTTGGCATATACTGAAACCTATTGCTCCTTTAAAAAAAAAAATAAATTCTAAACTCCTTTTGTTAGAAAGATGCTAATTATTTTTAAGTTTTATTTTAGCACAGGCGCATCTGAAGAGCCAGTTAAGTCACAGAGGGAGCCACCTATCTCGTTTTCTCTAGGAAAGTTGAAGCTGTATGCATTTCCTACATAGCTACTCTACAACCAAAATGGAAAGGAAACGCAGAGAACCCACACCACAAGTAAATTAGAAAATGAAGGCACTGCCCAGCCTGGAGCAGCAGTTCTCATGCCAGCC
>NW_008619815.1:0-2995 GCF_000691845.1 Merops nubicus | reverse complement strand
CAAACTACAGGTTATCCATTACATCCAGGGTCTGAGAGGTAGTGTTAGCAGTAAAGACTGAAGCAAGGAAGGCATTCAGTAACTCCACCTTCTCAGCATCACCTGTCACCAGGGCTCTCATTTCATTTAGCAAAGGTCCCTTGATCTTCCTTTTGCCATTGATACACTTGAAGCCTTTCTTGTCCTCTTTAACCTCCTTTGCCAGATTTAGTTCAAAGAGGGCCCTGGTCTTCCTCGTTGCATCCCTACACACCCTGACAACAAGTGGTGTAGCTGGGAGGAGCGGGAGGTAGGGGTCAGATTGAGTACTATTATTATATTATATCGATTGTTATTATCGTTATTGTTATCATTAGTGTTATTATTATTATATCATTATTATTGTTGATATATCTAACACCCACCTCCCTCCCAACTATACCACTACTCCTCTGCTCACACCCTCTCCCTCCTTCCCCCTACCTCCATCACCACCAGCCACACACACACCTCTATCCTCATCCCCATCCCCAGTCACGGACTTTCCCCTTCACCTCCCCCTTCCTTTTCCCCTTCCCCTTCCCCTTCTCCATGTTGTGCACCCTGTGATGAAGGACAAGGATTCTCAGAGGCAGCACAGGGTCCCGTCTGGGCCAGGCCTACTTTAGGGATTCAAATAGGCTTGAAGATTTTCTCTATTTATGAAATGAAGGCTGGGTCCTAGGGATGAGCTCCACATGCAGCTGCATCCATGGGCACGGTCCTGCAGCAGGCTCCATCTGGACAGGAAACACACAAGACTTTCCAGGGTTTTATTTGGATTCCCAAGTGTTGGTGAAAATCATGAATTGTCCGTAAAACACAGAGGGCCAAGGACTCTTGAGATGAGGCCTGGGCTGCTTTGATCTCTGCATGTGGTCAGGGGCAAGAGATGGTTACAGCCATCACTGAGCCCTTACCTGACTCACCCAAGGCTGAGAACTGAAAGGAGGGATGAGGGGTTGGACACTGCGCCTGGAGGAGAGAAGGCTGAGCAGGCTGGCAAGGAGAAAGAGCCAGCTTTGGACATGGCTAACCACTGGAAATCGTCTGGGGCTCCCTCTTCCTCTGGCAACAACCCCTTGAAGAGCTTGTGTCCTTTTCCCACAGTTGGAGAAGCTCAAGAGTTTGAGCCAGCTCCTCCACAGCCCTGTGTAGCACCTGAAAGTGTCACCATCCTGTTGGTTGGACTTCTTAGAAAACACAGCTCCCCACTGTGCTGGCAGCACCTTTCCGTGCTCTGCAAGCAGACAGCTGAGCCCCAGCAGGCCAAATGTCCATGTTTAAATAAGGGGTAATGCCAGATTCAGACTTGTGACTAATTCAAACCCATTTGAGTCACCTCCTTGGTATCCTTATATGGCCACAAAAACACCAGTCCACCAACAGGTCACCCTCGCAAGACCCAAGTCCTCTCCCTCACTCTGGTTTAAGGTGGGATGACCTCGGCAATGTCCACAAGCCTGTGGAGTATAGAATCATACAATACCAGGTTGGAAGGGAACTCAAGGACAAGGACCATGCGGTCCAACCTTTTTTGGTAAAAGCACAGCCTAGATGTGACAGCCCAGCTCCTGCCCAGCTGGATCTTACAAGTGCCTTATAGCATATGGTGGGGAAGAATCAGCCCACAGAGCTGTAGTGCAGCCAGGACTGTCTGCACGTGTTGGAGAAGGCTTGAGAAATCACCTCCCACCTTGTCAGCACATCCCTACACACAGTCCTGGCCCCAGCTCCGTCCTGACACAGGAACTAGTAATGGAAAAACTGTTGAAAATGCCTGTGGTGAAACCTTTCCTTTCCCCGAGGTGGGAGCATGCTCTGCGTAACCTGCAGCCCCAACAGAGGCACAAGCAACACTCCAGAGATTTGGCACAAATCAGGGACAATTACCAAAGTGAATAATTCCTTGTCTGTATGTTTCATGTGCTCTTTTTTTTTTTTTCTTGGAGGAGTTAGTGGTTCTTTTCCCCGAACCTGCATTGTCTGCTGACGTTCACATCTCCTTCTCCACCCTGACTTTTCTATCAATAAACTCAGGGGATACGTTTCATACAACTGCAAGTGGACACGGTGGGGCACAGCAAAACCTCTGCCCTGTCCTGCCCATCACCCATTCCCTCCTTTCCCTGGTGCAAAGACAGGGATGGCCATTCCCACCCACCCCATACACTCATCCTGATGGGGTGAGAACATCCCACCTCCAGCCTCAGAGCTGAGGGATCAGCTCTTGTCTACAGGAGGACATTTCACCACATTTCTCAAAGGCACTAGGAAAATGATGGAGTTAAACCAGTGAGACCCATGGTGTGGAGAGGGAAATGCCCTTTTATGCTAATGTACCTCTGTCCTCACACAAAATCACCCTGGAGCTCAAGAGCTTCATGTGCCATGTAACAGGAGCCCACTTGCCCCACTCTGGCCCATGAGGGACATGCTGAACAGGATTCACCTCACCTAAGTTTACACATTGCAACCTAAATAATTTTCCTTTGCCGTCAGTAGGAAGAAACAGGCTTCTCCAGGGGCTGTTACCTGAACTATCTTAGATGCTTTATTTTTAGGATTAAGCAAATGCTGCAAGGGAAGGTGCATTTCTTCCGTGTCCCTTAATGGATGCACAGAGCGTTACCCAAACTTGGGTGTCTAACTAACTCAGGGCAGATGAACCCAGAGCCTCCGAAAAACACCCTTCATCCTTCAGCAAGACCAGACCTACTGAAAATCTACCCTAGAAATTTTGGGTTCCAAAATATCAAACATGGAAATTTGCCTTCAGATCAAGGTAATCATCACCTCTGAACACAAAGCTCTTCATGAAGACAGAAACCCATAAAGAGATCAGAAAGTAGACTAGCAGACAATTATTCAGTCTAACCACAATAGCAGTTGATCGAGCTTTCCAAACAATAAATGTGGCATGAATCAACCATTGCAAAACCCTCCTTGAGCGCCCGAGACGAGTCACAACCCCCAA
>NW_008619814.1:0-19745 GCF_000691845.1 Merops nubicus | reverse complement strand
TTGCCTTGTGGCTCTTGGTGGTGTACAGGGAATCACAGACAGTGCAGTGTATGAAACACAATGAGGAGAACAGGAGGTAGATACATCAGAAGTACCTCAACTGCAGAACTGGTCCTTCATCCAGCTCCTTGTTGCTCACTTCTCTAGGTCCCAGCAAAGGGTGGAAAAGTTCCACTGACCTTTGCCTGTTCCTTTCATGTGTTTTTTTTCTCTCTTGTTGACTGTTATGCTTAGGTATGAAATCTGCAAATACTCTGGTGTACTCACCTTTGCTTCTGTAGAATTTTTGTCCTTTTAGGACCATTCAAACGAGTTTCCCACCTCTTGGTGCAAGCTGTGCTGTCAGCCCTGAGCTTTGTGCAGAGCCCAGCTGTTAGTTCAGGGGGTGCACTTCCTTCTGCCCTCTGCAGAGGCCTTCTGACATGTTGGCTGTGTCTTGCAATGATATTAAACATTCCAGTTCTAGCTCAGGTACAGTTCAGACTGGGAATCCTGTGTTCACCTTCCCTCCAGAAGAGATGAAGTTTGCTTTCTGTTTCAGGAGAAACTAAGGGAATGTTATGGACAATGGCCTGTGTCCTCCTGTGGCTGTAATACTGGTTTAGTTTAGAAGAAAGAAAAACCTAAAATAAACCAAATGACTAGAAAAATAATTTTCAATCTGCAGCCTCTGTATGTTTGGGAACAGAATTAAACAGTTATTAAACTGAGACCTATGTACATGACTTTCCTTTTCTTTCCTTAACTGCAGTGACAAAGAACAACGTTTTTATGCCATCAAGCTTCTGTGAACCCTCTGCAGGCAATTCAGACTCAGAACCAGGTGAGCTTCCCCATTTTCCTGCTTTTTCTCAGCAAACTGCTGTCTGTCTGTCATGGTCCAGAGTCCTTTGATACCTCAGAAGTATCCCTATCTGGAAGTGGTGACAGCTCTGATCTTACAGCTGTTCTCTTGTCATTTCATTGCTTGATTTCATGTTTGCTGGGCATTATTAAAATAAGAAATATCAAAATCCTTAAATACTTTGGGAGTGGTGGTGGAACGCAACATGACTTTATGCCCACTTGTTAACCTCAAGATAAAACTTAAGGGAATTTTTTTATACTTTTTTTTTATACTGAAAATCAAATCAACCATAATCTATGGACCTGGGAACCTTGTGCTGGCAGCACAGTTATTTTGTTAAGGACTGTTGTCCTGTGGCTTGGTTGTGTTGGCATTGCTGTAGAGCACGTTTTGGTTTATGCTTAACTGGCATGAGGAAAATGAAAGTACAGTAAGGTGGTAAGTGCTGAGTGTCTTATTCTGAGCACAGCCATTATGCCCCTGAAAGGAAACATTTTATAATTATACCCTCTGAGTTCTTAGGAGCTCCTTTTGTAATAGCTGTGGATTTATGAAAAGAATTCTTTTCTAATTTTTAGTATTTTAAATAAAAGCCTTAACTGTCATGAGAGCAAGCAAAGGAATTTTTTTTACCTTCAAACTATAAAAGCATAGAGTAAAAGCTAATGTATTGTAAGAAACTAATATGAAGTGATTAAGTTTAATTTATAATTAGCAGCTGGGTGCTTGTTAGCAGCTGTCATGTTCATTCATACTTTTGATTGTCCTTTCTTTAGTTTGTTTCTCACCTAAACCCTCTGTAACCTCTGCTAACCCCCTGTGAAGTCCTTCACAGGAGGAGCTGCACTTGCCTTGTGAAAGGATCTGTTTCACCTTTCTCCTGAAAAATAGTACTGCATTTTTTTTTTCTTGCAGCAACTTGGGTTTGTGTCCTTGTGATGTCTGTGCTGTGATGGTCACTTGGGAATTCAGATTGCCTTGGGAAAGGGATTTGTTCTTTAGAAATCTGTGTGACTTTGGACGTTTATAGAAGTTGTGGGTTGTTACAGTGAGGAAAGCATGAGGAATTCTGACTGGCTGAATGTCTGGAGTATGTTCCAGCTGAGTCCCTGTAATTGTGTTTTGCTCCCAGAGGAGAAGAGCAGTGGATTCAGGCTGAAGCCACCAACACTTATCCATGGCCAGGCACCCAGTGCAGGTGAGTTCAGTGTCCTCTGCAGCAGAACAGAGAATCCAGGTCAACAAGAGCTGTCTCAAACTCCTGCTGTAACTGGAATTTGGCAATGCTTGTGTTCATGCAGAGCACAAATCTGGCATTCTCCAGGATGGTTTTGGCTCTGTCTGCTGTGTGGTGGGCACAGACATGGCCAGGCTGTGACCTGGATCAGCCACACGTGTCTGAAATGGATCTCCCAGTTGTCTCTGCTTTGACAGAGTTCTTCAGTTGAGCTCTTAGAGCAGTCCTGGGCTTTATGAACTCAGTTCCTTTGGTAGCAAACTGGAACAAAAGGAGTGCTGCAGGAGGGCTCAGAACAAGTCCCAGACGTTGATGGGCGCTCAGGCTGTGCCCAGGCTGGAGCAAAGTCTGGGCACGTGCTTCACTCCCCACGTCCTCCTCTCCCTGGCCTTGGCAGTAGCCTGGCCGTGGAGTCCTTGGACCTGCCTGTCCTGCTGCACAGTCTGGCTGTGTGGTTTGGCTCTGGAGGAGCTTCCTGTTTGCTGATGCAGACCTAGCCAGTATGGGAAAGAGAAGAATATTGCAGCTCCCTAGGAGTTTGAGGGGAAAAAAAAATTTTTGTGGAAGTTGTTTATATATATAAATAAAGTATGTATTTATATGTATATATATGGAAACTGTTCATTATGTTTGCAGGAAGAGCAGTAAATTTAAACAATTTTTTTTCAGCTGGCATAGACCTTTGAACTTAGGGTAGTTGTTACATTTTGGTTGTTGTGCCCTTTGAATATTTGGTTGAGCTGCCTCGAGTAACTTCTCTTGCAGTATTTTAGCTCAAGAATTCATCTTTGTTTTGTTCAGTGAAGAAAACTGAACCTTCTGGGGTTGCCATAAGCTTCTAGAGCTACGTTAAGATTTTCTTTGTTTTTTTTAATTAGGTTGTTCAAGGTCAGTTGACTTGAATCATAGCAGAGTTAGAGTTGTAGTAGATGTATCTTACTATAACAAACCAAAATGGCCAGGTTAAATCAAGAAGCCAAAAGGTGAAATGAAATAACATGCAAGACTATTACACTACCAATGTGTTTGCATGCAGAAAGAAAGGGGGAAAAATAATAATTTACATGTATATGGAAATGACTTTAACTAGAAGAAGAAAACAAGACTTGGAATGTGTGGTTGAATGTCAGAGAGTAAATAGGATTGCTTTTGTACTCTTCATTTCTTATTTTACTTTTATTTCTGAGTCAGTCATCAACTCTCCTTCTGTGCTTTTCTGGATAAGGTAGAGAACATATTTTAAAGTGTCTTTTAAGGCTAGGAAGTTTTCTTCTCTGCTTGGGACTAGCTTTATTTTTGAGGCTGAGTGAGAGATGGGAAAGGATGGGGTGGAAGGTTTTTAAACAGCTGGTTTTCCACTGTATGTTCTGTTGGTGGCTGCTGAGAAGACCAGATGAAGCTGAATTTTTCAGCTCTGAAGCTCTCAGAACCTCTGTCCCTGCAGGTCTGCCCAGCCAGAAGCCGAAGGAGCAGCAGCGCAGCGTGCTACGCCCAGCAGTGCTGCAGGCCCCACAGCCCAAGGCCTTCTCACAGATGGGTAAATGAGGCTTTTGCTTTCTAGAGCACCCTGCAGGGAGAATAGAACCACACAGGATGTGTTTAGTGTAGCACTTTGTTTTCACTCAGCATCTGCCTTTTTTCTAGGTTTCTCCTTTCACAACAGAAGCATCTGAAGTGTTCAGTGTAGCTGTTACATGAGGGATTACACAGTCAGACCTTCAGTTGCTGTTCAGGGTGACTGCCTGACACTGCCAGGCCTCTGACTTTGTAGTCTATGCTTCATTTTGGGAATAAAAAGACTTTTAAGGGTGTGGATTGTCAGTCTCAAACAGCAGTGTTGTCAGTGGTGTGATAGGCCACTGCTGATCAGATGGACAGTTGTAGATTTCAGGTAGCTGCACAGGGATGTAAAATGCTGAATTTGCAGGGATGTGGCTTTAGACTTGGACCATTTTGGAACAGGGACTTCAAGATCTAATTTCAACTCTAAGTTTGGTCACATGTATTATCCTTATAGTACTGTTATGGAATTGGTATAGCCAACAGAAATAGGCAAACTGGAAGTTAAAGCCAAAAAAACTGTTCAAGGTGTCTATGTCTCCTAAAACTCCTGTTTCCCCAGCACTTAATTTGTTATTTGGAAGTTCACCTGAACTGAAACAAAAGTAACTTCATTTAGTGCTGAATCTGGCATAGAAACAAACATTTCTAGCTTGATTTGTCTCTTGCAAAGTACTGTGGGAACTCTGTAGTTTACATTGTAGTGTTTCATGGACTTAAACAGGCAAACAGCATGCAATTTGCTATAGAAAACTTTCAGGACAATCTAAATACCTAGAGAATTTTTTTTATTATTCCTTCTTGCAGTTCTCAGCAGTGGCACCAATGGTGTAAATATCCTGCCAGATTCTGCAGCCACCTCGGAATCACTAAGTAATGCAGCACTGAAAAGTTCTGACTCTGAAGACAAGGTGAGTTGGAGGAGGACTGGGAGGACACTCCAGGTGACAGGCTTCAAAACAGTATTGTCTGAACAGAGTCTGTTTCTCTAGCAGTGTGAGTGCACCTTGATCAGATCACCCTCATCTGTCCATACTATGAACATACACTTTAGTAGGAGATTTTATGCTGTCCTAATAGTATGCTGTGTTTATCTTTACTAACTCAAGAGCTGTAACAAAGATTTACTGAATCCACAGCTTGGGCTGGTTTTTCACATCTGTTTATCCCTCACAAAATATAAAAAAACCAAACTTGCACTGTTCAGCTTCTAGTCCCATTGGTTCCTATTGGTCCTTCCAACTTTATTTCTACTCTTGCTGTAAAATCTTACTGCTGCTTAAGTGAAACCATTCCTGCCACAGGCACTAAACTCCTGTCACTTGGGTGTCTTGGTTCAGTGGACTGATAGAATACTGCTCTTTCATCTGATCAGGTGGCATGAAGAAATACATCTTCCTCCTGCAGGTTCATCTCTTACTCTGCATGCCGGGAGTAAGTCAGGAGGGTAGGAATTTCTCCTGTGAGGAGGGGGAAAAGCAGTCTACTCCTCCTCCAGTGGCTGTTGCCAGGTGGGACTGGTGTTCCTGGCAGGCCAGGGATTAGGAGGCATTTACTAAATCCCTGTTCTTGTCTGAAAAGGTTTTGGTTTTGAGCTGGGCAGACTGAGCAGTGTGTGCACATGTTCAGTCTTCCTTCTTGGACTGGCAGCAAAAAGATCCCATGCCCATGGATGGTGCTTTACTGGTGTTGTCCTGATTTCTAACAATTCAGTGGTGTGGGGAAATGTGAGGATGGAAAGAATAGAGGTAACTGGGGTGATGAGTTACTCATGAGGCTTAGAGACAGGAGATGATAGTTGGGTAGAAACCCAGAGTCTGCAAATAAATTCCCTACTAAAAATGGTGGAGAGAGAGTGCAGGTAATGAGGGTCTGTAAAGCTCCAGCTAGAGGAGGAGGCATCTAAGTGCATTAAAAGTTCTTTATTTGATATCTTGAAAGTCATGAAATAGCTCCTGCTGTGTTCTGTGCAGAGAAGCATGTCCAGTCCTTCCCTTCCTGCAGGTATTGAGCTAACAGCTGGCACCTTGGGATGCTGACTGAGGAGGATGTTTGAGGGTTTTTGAGGTTGTGTATATT
The DNA here is from genome assembly GCF_000691845.1 of Merops nubicus. NCBI lineage: Eukaryota > Metazoa > Chordata > Aves > Coraciiformes > Meropidae > Merops > Merops nubicus. The sequence continues at coordinate 14,022 of NW_008619814.1, read as the reverse complement.
TTATGTGTTGGGTTTCTTTTTTTGTAGCTTTGCTAGGCAATGGGTTGCTTTTTAATGCCACATCAGGCACTGAAGTAGTCTTAAAGATGCAGGAGTATGGAGTGGATTACTTGAGATTCAAATCTGAGTTGATTTTGACATCTGAGCAGAAAGACTTCCCAGTGTGAGTGGCTTTTTAAGGTCTAGTGGAAGGCTACTGCAATAATAAAGTAGCAATAAGGAAATTCATTGCATGGATCAGTGTCAAGTCTTTGTGGGACCTGCTTGTCACCTCTGTGTATGTTATTGGGAAACCCTCTATGCATTTTTAACATCCAAAAGTCCTCTTGACTTTAATTGAACTCCAGAACCTGGTCCAGTTGAGAGGCATTTCCTGCCCATGGCAGGGAGGTTGGGTTAGATGATCTCTGAGGGCCTTTCCAACCTAAGCCACTCTGTGAAGTACTGACCTGGGAGGAAGCTTTCTGATAGACAGCTCTGAAATCTGGGTGTTACTGATGGAGGAGAGTTAAGTACTAAATGCTATAAAGCTTCATAAGTGGACACTTGCAGTTTTACCAAGGAGTGTGGTGAGATGTTCTTCATTGCCTTGGCATTTGTAGTCAGCTTCATCTGCCTGCAGCTTTCTAGCACATTTGTAAGTAGTTGAGTTCATACAGTAGTTGTACCACATGCTGGAGTCTCTGCAGAATATTGGATTGCATAATAAGAGTGAGTTAAGTTTTATACTGGAATTAAGTTTTATATTGGCAGTTGTATGTCCAAATCTGTAGCATGGATGTGATGTACCACAGAGAGAAAAGCTTCCTCCTGAGGGCAGGTACAGGGTATTTGCATTTATGTGAGCCTGGTCTCCTCTTGTTAGGGCAGATATGACTCATGGTCTTATTTTACTGGCAGAAAAGACTTTTCTTCAAGGTCTCTGTCTTGTGCTTATACAAGGTGGGGATGTTCTCTCTCTGATCAGTGTCCTACTCTGAGCATCTCAGTAGTGACCTGCCTGTGTCTGAGCCAGGCCTTGTTTCTCTGCCTTGAAAATCTGGAGGAAATGATAGGAGCTCTAAGCAATCCATTCCTTAGGTGGGCACAAGCTGCAGCCTTCTAGTCAACCTGCCTTGGCTGGTGGGAGAGTCTGGTGGCTGAAAGTTGTCAGGTATGCAGGGAAGCTTGATAGGCAGCTGTGCAAGCCTACTGTGAAGAACTTGATCTTCTTGGCAGCAGGGAGATCCTGATCCTTACCCAGGAGGAGGAGGGACTGTTAAGGAGATCCTAGGCTAATGATTGTTCATTTTGTTCAGTAGAATGTTCCCCATGTCTGTACCATGCAGTGGTGGAAGGCTACTCCCAGCAGGCAACACTGGCCCATTTCTGACTACCAGCAGAAAAAGGATGTCTTCAAAGTGCCCAAATTAGAATCTGAAGGCCGATGATGCAGCTGGGTTATGCAGAGGTTGTGTTGCTTAGACATAAAATGGGGTTTGCAAAACTCCTTTGGAAGCAATCCAGTGTTTTCCCACTGGTGCTTTGCCCTGTGCTGTGTGGAACAGGCTGTGGCTGACAGCAGCTGCTGGCAACAACACCCTGCATGAGAGACTGACAGGAGGAGCTGGAGATCTGGGTGCAGTGGAGATCTGTAACCTCACTGGGGTCATGGATACAGACACAGATTCACTTGAACAGCTGGAGTACTGTGCTGGGTACACGTGGGCTTTCTAGGAAGTAAAGCAGGAAAGACAAAGGGATGGGTTCTGTTGAGCTCAAAAGGAGCTGCTTGAATGCAGAGGCTTTGGTTTTGGAAAGGTGCTGAGTTGGTCAAGGCTTTATAGATTGAGATCAGAGGGGGAGGCCATCAAGGGGGAGATGAAAGTGGACTTCAACTAGAGTTGGACTGATCAAGATGAGAAAGTAAGTAGCTAAAGCCTTTGAAGAACTAGAAGCTTCACAACTGCAGTCCTTGGTTCTAAAGAGGAGTTTTAAGAACTTTAACATCTGATGAATTGTTAATGTGTGCTGGTAGAAATACTCCTGGAGATTTTAGGAATAAGTTGAGGACAGGTTTTTTTGATGCAGGTGCTGGTTAAGTTGAGCAGGGAGGTACTCAGCTGGACCTGGTATTCACAGCAAAGAACAGGTTAGAAATACAGAGGTTGAGAGTAGCTCTGAGGGGGAGTGTGAGATCCTGAGCTTGTTGGTAGGTTCCTGAAGGACAGAAGAGCTCAGGAGAGCTTGTTATCTTCATGGGCAACCACTTCAGAGTGAGTAGTTTACCCCCATATGCAGGAAGTTGTGCAAATGTAGCAGGAGGCCAATGTGAATGAACTTGGGAGCTCCTTAAATCCAGAAAGGGAGTGGATGTAAGTTGGTAAAGAAGTCAGGGTACCAGAGAGGTGTGTGGGAGGATTGCCTGGATGTGTAGGTAGAGAACTGGGAAGGCCAAAGCTTAGCTGGAGCTGACCAGGAATGAAAGGACTGGAAGAAGGGCATTTACTGGTGTCTTAACAGCAAAGGCAGGGTGAAGGGAAAATGTAACCCTGCTGCCAAATGCTGGAGAGAAGCTAGTGATGGGGGAAAAAAAAAAATTAAAATGACATGGAAAAAAAAATCAGGATGCTAAAGAAAATCTGAGAAAGTCAATGCCTTTGTCTTGGTTTTCACCAGAGAACTCTACTGCCAGGTCCCTCTCCCTGAGGGAAGTTTGTAGGAAATTTAAGGACGGTGAAGGGAAAATGTAACCCTGCTGCCAAATGCTGGAGAGAAGCTAGTGATGGAAAAAAAAAAATTAAAATGACATGGAAAAAAAAATCAGGATGCTAAAGAAAATCTGAGAAAGTCAATGCCTTTGTCTTGGTTTTCACCAGAGAAGTCCACTGCCAGGTCCCTCTCCCAAGGGATAGTTTGCAGGAGAATTACTACAGTAGATTTGTTTAAGGACCATCTAAGACAAGTTTGACATGTACAACTCCATGGGACTGAACAAGATGCATCCGTGGGTGCTGAGAGAACTGGCTGGTGTCAGTGTGAGACCACTGCCTGCCATCAAGATGATGTGGTACTTTGGGAGGTCCCTGTTGCTGGGGAAGAGGAGAATATAGCACACATTTTCAAGAAGGGGAAGGAAGAGGTTCTGAGAAAGTAGAAACTGTTCAACCCCTTCCCCTCCCATCCTGGTGAAGGAGTCCTAGGATATGAAGCACCTTAAAGTGATGAAGAACAGCCAGCATGGATAAAACATGGTGACCAACCTGATTAGTACGTGGTTTTTTCTCTCTGATGATACTATTGGCTGTGCAGAGAGCAGTATGTGCTGGCTTTGACTGCAGCAAGGTCTTTGAGGTGGATGGTCTCCAACAGCATTGCCACAGCCAAACTGGAGAGAGATGGACTGGCTGGGTGGAATTTGGAGTGGGTGGAAAATTGGCTTAACCAGTGAGCTTGAAGGGTAGCGGGGGGTGCTCAGGTACCTGAGATGTTCCTATAGGGGTGAGAGTGAGGTCAGCATTATTTAGTGCTTACACAACCTGGCAAGGGGCAGTGAATCTTGTAAAGGGAGGGAAGAGGAAAATGGTCAATGTGGTGGAAGACAGGCTGGAGAATGAGCTCAGAGAAACCAAGTGATGGTCAGCAAGTGCAGAGTCCTGTCCCTGGGGTGTGGTGACCTGTGCCACCAGGACAGAGTGGCTGGGAAGCAGCTGTGCAGACAAGTGCTTGGGGAGCCAGGTGTTGCACAGAGGATGTGGAGACAAGTTCTTGGGTACAGAATTCATTAGCAGTGTCTGTAGCTGGCAGGATTACTACTAAGGGTGATATTTTATTTTGGAGGAGAGGAGAACAAAAGAGCAAAGTAAAGGAAAAACTTGAAACAAGGGGCAGGGCTTCCCCAGACTGGCATTTTCCCCTGGGGCATCCACTTCAGTGGAGCAGGTGGTACCCCTTGATACTCTTCCTGTAGTAGCTATGTAGTTTTCATCAGGATAGGCTCAACCTTTCCTGTTTTGGTGTTTTTTTCTGCTTGTGGTGCCATTAATGCTGACTGGAGGATGCTTTGAGGGGCAGCAGCTTTGTGCATGCATGTTGTTGGGTCTTCTAATGGAAATCAAAAGCTATAGGGTGGGGGATTCAGAGAATTGTAGAATCATTAAGGTTTGAAAAGACCTCTAAGATGATCAAGTCCAACCATCAACCCAACACTACCATGGCCACTACACCATGTCCTGAAGGACCATGTCCACAGGGTTCTTTTAACCCCTCCAGGCATGGTGATTAGGAGAGAAGAGGGAGGGGTGATTCCCGTGGGGGTTTCAGTTGCTTTCCAACACCACTATGAGGGTTGCAGCTGCAAGGCCATGAGTATAATGGGATGGGAATAATGGGGGAAAATACTGCCAGAGGTGCTCTGGAAGGTGCTGCCCTGACAGCTACACTGAATGGTTACAGAGCCACTAAGGGAAAGGGCTCCAGAGCTGCAGAATAACACAGAAGACAGTCCTTAACAGGGCAAAAGGTTCAGGAAACCTGGGGTTCTGTGCAACAGTGAAAAAAGTTGAAAACAAGTGGGCAGTGCATCCTTTTATTAAGACATTCTACAAGGCCACAGCCATGAGGTTCAGAGGAGTGATTCTCTGCCTTTACCTGCCACTGGTGGGTGGTGTCAGGAGCAGGGTGTGTGATTTGCCACTGCATGGAAGGTATTTGCCAACCACCAAGGTGATGAGTGCCTGGAGCACGTGATGCCTGATGGGCAAGTGCAAAAGCTGAGAGTGTTCTGCTTGGACTAGGGCACTGAATTGTTCTCAGCTATCTAGTGGTGGCTGTAGCAAGACAGAATGAGACTTGAAGGTCACTACCAGACAAATGAAGCTGCAAGTGTGGGGAATGGGGAATTCCAGCTGGGTATTGGGATAGAACTGTCACATTTAGTGCAGTCAAACACTGCACCAGGCTGCCCAGCTGTCACACTGCTATCCTTGGCTTTCCTGAGACTTGTCTGTGTGAGGTTTCAGGTAGCCAAGCATAACTTAGAAGCTGATGCTGCTTGGAGCACGGTTTGGAAATTGTCAGAGATCCCCTTGAACCTTAACTACCCTGTGGTTCGTGAGGAAAGATGCTCTCAACAGAGGCTTTTTTAAATGCAAAATTTGCCTTGTAGCTCTGGAGATGTTACTGGCTCACCATGTCATACCCTGGGGGTTTTGTCTGAGGAAACTGAACTACCTAGGCTAAAGTTTTCCATTTCTTTCCTTTAGGCAGGAGAATGTCAGAAAAAAGAGTCCAACAATACTTCAGATGATGACAGCTCTGAGAAGGCAGAACTAAATGCACAGCAAGCATTTGTATTTGGGCAAAACTTAAGAGATAGAGTGAAGGTAAATGCACGTTTCTCTCCACTAGCCATTGATGTGTTTGAGGATGAGCAGCAGTGGAACAGATCCTGTGTTGGCATGAGTACTGCACACTCCTTATGAGGTACTTCAAAGCCACTATATAACAGAGTTGAAACCACCATGTATGTATGGGAAATGAGAAGCTCTGAAGACAGTTCAGTTGGTGTTTGGTAAAACAGACATGTAATAAATTAACACTGTTCAGTGGTGTAAGAAGCTTTTTCAAAAATAAATGCACCTACTCAATCACAGGTAATGTCTAAAGCTCAGTGCAATGGACTGTTCTCTCTTGCCTTTTGGGTCAGAACAAGTTGACATGTGTTTCTAAGATGTTCCCATGCAACCAGGACTTGACAGAGAAGCTGGGGGAAGAAACAGGGCAGCCTGAGTTCAAACCTGAGCACAGCTGAGCTGTGTTGTTAGTACCTCCTGTTGACAACAGGTCTGTGCAGGCCTGCCAGTGGAACAGCAGTGTAATACTGGGAGATAGGCTTATATTGTCTGATTGTAGGAAGTGTTTGGGCTGGAACTTTGTCTTGGGAAAGGATGAGCTGAGAATTGTGGACAGTAGTCAAACCTGTCAATTCTTTTTGTAGCTAGGAGATGAAAGTGATGAAGCTGCTGATGTCCAGAATGCTGGTCTTCCTCCATCAGACACACCTTCTGCAACTAATTACTTCCTACAGTACATCAGTTCCAGGTGAGACTACAGGGACACCTGTAGGACAGTTTTCCTTATTTTGTGCTCAAAATTTTGTGATTCTGTTCTTCATAGGATGCAGGCTTTACACTGGGTCAGTGGGAGCCCAGGCTTCTGGAGAATGTGGTAGTGAACTTTATATCTGGGGGACTCCCCAGTCATCTGCTGCAGGGAGATCACGTGGCACTGTTTGTTTGGCCACGTCCTCACCAAAGCCTCTTCAGAAAAATAACAAGCATAAGATGAGAGAAGTCTTCTCATGAATGATTAGAAAGAAACAGTGTTGGAAAAAAATTTGAACTGTCAGCAGTATCCTGTAGATATCTGTGCTGTATTTGTGTATTTGATGTTTGATATATGATATGGATCAAGGAAAGATAGTTTAAAAAAGAAAAGATTGTTTGTTTGTGATAAGACTTTTTTCAGTGGTATAGAGGGTCTGTATGAACAAGCAGGAACCTAACTGTGGGAAGGTCTTTGAGAGAATTTCTGATGAGGCAATAGCATCAGAGGGAGTTTGCTGTGGGTACATGTAAGGTCAGGCAGCCAGGAGAACTCTGCTAGTTCTGTCCGTGCAGTGGTGAGCTCTGAACCAACAGTCTCTGCTTAAGGCTCAGATGTCAGTCTAGCTCTGTGAAAGTGTTAGCTCAGTAGTGCTCACAAAAAAGGAAGCACAGTAACAAAGTAGAAAACAGAAGAGAACATCTTACTACACAGAGCTGTGAGTTCAAGTAATAACTGGAAAAGCATGGGGGAAAATCCCACTGAGAGCAGTGGAGCAGAGACATCCCTGCTCCTGGAGAACCTGGGCTGCAGACCGTTCAAGGCTGTGAAGCTGTGGTGGGAGAAGCAGCAGCATGTGCTTGGCTTGTCCTTCAGCCTGCATTGCTCTTCACCACAAAGCAGGTACTAGCCAGTTGTGCAGCCTGGATCCTTTGTGATACTGAGCTTTTCAGATGCAGTGGAGGGGCAGAGAACACCCCAGAGTGCTGCTGTGGGTGCCAGGTCAGTGCCTCTCCAGGGACACTGCCATGTCTCTTTTAATCAGTTTGGCAGAAGGTAACTTCTAGTAAGTGGGCTTCAAATTCTGGAACACTTGTCATACAAGTTGAAAGACATAAACATCTGCTGCCATATCTGGATTGACTCTTCACTTTGGGAGGATTTACTCATGGCAGATGAATTCACAGAAACCTGGTTTTGGATTTGCCTTTAAAAGAAGTGTGTCTAAGTGGAGTTGGATCCTTTTTAGCTGAGATGTGGAGACATGGCAGGTGCCTTGTAAAAGGAAAACTCCTCCCTTTCTGTAAATGCTGACAGCCATCTGAAAATTGTACATGTGCTAGGTCACATAGCAGCTCTGGGCAGATCATATTGAGTTCTGAGTTGGCACTTGGGGATCAGAACTGTAGATGAGGTGCTTAGGGACATGGTTTAGTGGTGGACTTGGTAACGTTAGGTGAGTGGTTGGACTGGGATCCTAAAGGTCTTCTCCAACAGAAATGATTCTATGGCTCTAATTGCCTTAGCAGGCAAAACTTTCTTCCCCTGAGGATCTCCCCTGTTCTTTGAATCCCCTTAGTCCAAAGTAGCAACCATACATGCACATTTGAGGTTTGCTTGGTTCTGCTTGAGTCGTGCAGGGACATGTGCCCCTTTTCCAGACTGGGTGATAGGTACATAGGTCTCATGTCAGGTGCTCTCCATTCAGCAAGTTCCCCCAGTAAGCACAGTGATGACTTAGGGGTGCCTGAAGGGAAGGCAGGTGAACAATGACTTCTTCAGTCCATAAACATTAAAACCATAGTCTTTCCTAAATAGGATTTAAAATCTGTTAATAGAAATGCACCAGGGAGGAGCATGCTTATTCTGTGAGGAAGATGAGGGCTGAGATCAGCATTGCTTGATATGTAAAGGGAATATATTCCCCATGACAAAATGATTTGACATCATCCTGAGAGAACTGTCATTCTGTAAAGCCAGTGTGTGCTCTTGTGTTACAGAGTTGAATTAATTTTTGTTTGTGTCAATCAGTGCTTCGTTTTTAAAGCCAGTGACAGTTGCTCACTTTTTGAGGATTTTTGTCATAGAAGATCATAGAATCATGGACTGGCATGGGTTGGAAGGGACCCTAGAGATGCTCTGATCTACCTCCCTGCCATGGGCAGGGACCCCTCTCAACTACAGGTTGCTCCAGGCCTCATCCAGCCACTGCCCCACACAGCTCATGTCCCCAGCACACCAGCTGAGGGTGCCCTCGGTGCCACCATCCATGTCCCTCACAAAGATCTTCAACAGCACAGGGCCCAGAGCAGACCCCCAGAGAGACAGATATTTTCCTGACTTATAAAACCTGTTCTAATTTTCTTTTTTTCATTTCAGTGTAGAGAACTCTACAAACAGTGCAGATGCATCTAGCAACAAGTTTGTTTTTGGACAGAACATGAGTGAGCGAGTCCTAGTGAGTATACACTGTGTATGAGATGTAACTCTGGGAGTAGTTTGAGTTATGGATTCTCACCCAGGAACTTTGAGAACTGTTAAGTGTACTTGTCTCTGGAGCAGGGTTTTCCTGTAGTGATTTCCCTTGTAGGTGACTTATTTTGGGTGTAGCACGGGGGTCTCATGAGCTGTTGTCTGCCCAGCAGCACTCTCCAGGATGTCCCTGCCAAGCTCTACCAGTGTAGGGAGATTGTGTTCTCCATAGTGCACGTGGTTCTCCACTCCAAGCACTTTAAATGGCTTCTTCACTATCATCATCTGAGGATGTTTCATGTTTGCTGTCCTCCAAATTGGAAGAGTTCAGTTGTGACTCCCCCAGTGAGGGTTTCAAGTCCAGCAGTAGGGTGGCTGCCCCAGTCCTGGGGTGTGAGTCAGGAGATGGTTTGTGTCCCAAGCTCAGGTGTAACTTGGTGCCTCCCTCTTCCCCACTGCTGTTCTTATCACTGTGCTGGTGCAGAGGGAGATGTTGAATGCTGGGTGGTTGTACCTGCCTGACCACTGGGCAGGGAGCTCAGTCAAGCATGCCTTGAGTTGAGCTGTAGCTGAAATTGGTTTGCTCTGTTGAGCATAACCTAAAAATAAGGTTTGAAATTTGGGTTCAGTTCAGGGGAAAATAATTTGAAGTGGTTTTCAGGTCATGCTCCATTCAGTTCCTTGGCTGAGGTGGTAGGATAGCTTTTGCTGTGAAAGCATATTGCCTGTGGATTCTTCTTGTGCTGTATGGTTTGTAGAGACCAGGGCTTCCCTCAGTAGCTGATCACTAGTTTTGTTCTGCTAATGAGTGTGTGCTTTCTCTGTTCTGTTTACCTCCTCTTCTCTTTGTGATAGAGTCCACCAAAATCAAATGAAGGGAGTGCAGAGAGTAATAAGGAGAATGCTGCTACAGAGTCTGGTTCTGAATCATCTTCTCAGGAAGCCACACCAGAGAAAGGTGAAAAAACAAATTTTGTTTTAGCATTGCTAGTTCATCCTTGTTTAAATGATGGCATTTTTCAAAATCATGTTACTTTATAAAAACATAACATTTTTACAGCTATTGTAACCAAAGGTGTGGAAGGGGACATGCTGGATGCTGTGGATTCTCTTGTCCTTTTGTCTCTCATACTAAGCACATGCAGGCTACACTGTCTTCCCTGCACTATTTCTGCAGTATTGGGAGTGTCTTCAGCAGAATGAAAGTAGAGTGCAGGTGCTTGGACCTGCAGAGTGTAGAAGAAATGCAGCAAACTGGGTTTTAATAATTCTGTTATACTCCGTGGGACTGAAAATCTGAGTCAAACATATATTGTGTTAAGTGAGTGCACCAGCTGTCTTGCTTGAATCAAAAACTGTGTGCTGGGTTCTGGAGTTCTGTGACTCCTCAGATGGGCAAGATTTTTCTTCTGGAAATTTTGGGAGTGATGTTTTCTCCATCAAACTGCTTTCAAACCACCATAAAAGTGGAAAACCAATCTCACAGTATGTCCAGCTGGTAGCAGTGTCTGTGCTGCTGGAGGACCTATAGATGCATAGGTTGAAATAGTGTATGTGGGGACAAATTTTGTCAGTAACTACCTTCTTCTGTCCTTTGTGTCTTTTTGTGCTTTTAAAACAAGTCTTAAAAGACAGCTCTAACTCCTGCTCTGAACTTCAGTCCTATTTCTGATATGCTATTAATGTCTGTCTTATGTACTTTGTTTCTGCAAATTCTGGTATACTCATGTGAGACCTTTATAAGTCCAACAAAATTACATACCAATCATTCTCAAACTCTCAAAATGTTGTTCAGCTAATAATATTTCAGAGTCACTGGCAGAGTCTGCAGCAGCCTATACTAAAGCAACAGCAAGGAAGTGTTTATTGGCAAAGGTGGAAGTGATCACTGGGGAGGAAGCTGAAAGTAACGTGTTACAGGTAAGGAGTGGGTGAGGTAGGGGAGCTTTGAGCTGATGGGGATTCACAGGGGTGTCACCCCACCTGATTCCCTACAGCTCAGCCATCCTCTACATCTGATGTACTTTCTTGTGTTAAAATGCAAACTTTGGATATTTATTATCAGATCGTTCTTTGTTTCTTAACTTCTTCTGTGGATAAATTTCAGTGCTTGAGCCATCCAGACGAATCTCAAGCATAGTTAATCCCAAATCTGTCACATAAAAGATTCTGTGTCCTACAAAACAATTCTTTGAAGCAAATTTAAATGGACTAAATACTGAGTTCTTTAATAATTGAACTACTGAAGATTTTTTTACATTGTGAATGGACTAGTGTGCCAGTAGTCAGGTTTCTTGTGTAGTAGAAACCATAAAACAGTACTCAGGAATTTGTCTTGAGGTTATTAATTGAATTAGTGGTGTTTTAGAAGGTCATGATTTCAGTCACAATTCAAATCAGGAATTCTGTTTAACATTGTAATGATACATTAACTTGAATATACTTTCTAACTTTTAATATGTCCTTAAGAAAAACAGGCAGAGTTTTCATGTGAAACTAAGTGGTGTAATGTCTTTCTTCCTCTCTTTATTCTCCAGTTATAGCTTTTTCCTGATTTGCTCAGCACTTGAACTGCATTATTAAGGATAGCTTTTTGTTCTTAAAGACATGCTGGTCTCTTCTGACACCAGACAGATGCCCAGTGTTGGTAGCTAGTGCCTATCAGTTACACTTGTGTTATCCTACAGAATAATTACCTGTACTGTGTCTTCTGAGCTTCTCTTCACCAGACATGAATGGTCTTTACTTGCTCAGCAAGGCAAGAAAGGAGGAGCTTTTATGGCAGGAGAGCAGTCCTACCATCACAGTATGGAGGGTGTGCTCCTTCAGAGTGGTGAACCAGGACAGCAGGACAGCCCCCTCCTGTTGACTCCTGACTGTGGGTCAGGCTTCATGCACTGTCAGTGGCCCAGCATGTCTGCTCAGCATTTCTCCCCTGGTAGAGGAGGAATGTTGCCTTGCTTTGCATTCCTTGTGCTGGGTCTGCCCAGCCACAAATGCCACTTCCAAGGGGGCAGGGTGCACCTGAGACTTTAAAATAATGAACTGGTTTAATACTGTAGATAACTCTTAGCTAGTCTTCTATTACAGTAAGCTTCCTCTGTGGAAATTTTTGCCTTATCTGAAAGTTGTTCTTCTGGTTTCATTTTGCACACAGGTACTTCTTAAGAATATGTAGCTTCTGTTAATAAATCCTTATGAAACCAGGCAGCATGTTCTGAGGAATTTATTTCAAGAGAAGGATGACTACTTTGGCTTCCAAAGCTATAGACAGTTTAAAATTTCAATATGAAATCTGGATACTTTTTAACCAGCTGTAGCTGACTGAATATTAAATATATTACTACTTCAATCAGCCACTGTGCTATAGAGCTGTTTTCTGTTACAGATTCAGTGCAAGCTGTTTGTATTTGATAAAACCTCTCAGTCTTGGGTGGAAAGAGGTCGAGGACTTCTGAGACTCAATGACATGGCCTCAACAGATGATGGAACATTACAGTCTCGGCTGGGTAAGAGGAGCCAGGGGAGGTGAGGCACTGGATGACAGGCAGTGCTCTTTTCATAGGATGCTTCCATGACACACAGCAGCATCCACTATAGGTCATGTCTTAAATACACAACTCAGGAGCAATTTGGGCCACTTGTTTCAATTTATGACCATTTCCTCTGTGTATATTTTAATATCCTCCTACTGTTCCAGCTACTTTTTTTCCCCATAAAATCAAGCTCTGTTTAGCAGCTGGAATATTTGACTAGAAGTTTATGGTATAGTTCTTTGGATCTGGGGTGCTCGTGGTGGAGGAAGTGTCTTTGAATAGTGACAATTGTTCAGACTGTCAGGAATGTGCATTTGCTTGAGATGATCAGCTCAGATCCAGCCACTGAACTTTGATGTATTAACATATAAGACTTTGGACTAAATATCTTTAGACATGACTGATAGTCTGCAACATTATTCTGATGAACAGTTGTCACAAGATTCTTGTTTTAAGGCCTTTCTCTTTATATTCTTTGTAAAGAACAAAGAGCCATCCTGGCTGTTTCGAGCTCCATGTTGTCTTTTTCCACCTAACTGATGTTGTATGTTGGCTTTAGTGATGAGGACTCAGGGGAGTCTCAGATTAATCCTGAACACCAAGCTCTGGGCTCAGATGCAGATTGATAAAGCCAGTGAGAAGAGCATCCGCATCACGGCCATGGATACAGAGGACCAGGGAGTTAAAGTCTTTCTTATATCAGTGAGTCCTGTGTTCTGTTCACATCTTACCTACTCAAATTTGTCCTTGCTTAAATTGTAGTTGTGGTAACATTCCCATTGTCCTTTGCATGTCCTTACCAACACATCTCCTCCCTCCCCTCCAAAGACACAGGGATTGGCAGACTTTTGTTTTGAAGAAATTCCACATTTAAAAGGCTGCCCTAGGAAGCCAAATTGTCCAGAATATTGGCCATGGAGTCATGGGATCTGTTTGGTGCCTGCTGAGACTGTTATTGTAGTGTAGGATTAATGCAAACCATTGTTTGCTATCGAGGTGCAGTCAGCAAGAAAGAGGATGTTCCATAATGTCTGCTAAGAGCACTTGCACAGTTTTTGAGAGGTCTGGACACATTCTTTTGACTTGCATTGATTCCACACAAGGAGTTGCTAGATTTGAGGGTGGTTCTGGATGGGACACTAAGACATCAGCACAAAAAGTTGGGGTCAGCTTCCCCTGTGATGTTACATTTGTAGGACTGGGGTCTGGAGTCCCAGAGTGGATCTTGATACCAAATATCCACTGATGGAGAAAAAGCAGTGAAATTAATGGATAACTTTTTTCTCAGTGTTTTTCTGGGTTTGAAAAGTGAGTTACTGTCATCAGGTTATTCCCTATTAATTTTAGTATTGATAAAGAGTATTTTGTATGGAATTATTTATTCATTACAGCTTATTGCAGGGGAATTTTGCAGATACAGGGGTGACAAATTTAAGTAGCAGATGGGGAGTGTGGAAACAAATCTTTATGAAAGAATCTGAGAAGTGGGATCATTACCTCACAGTTAAATTGGGGTAATGATAATAGTAGTTAATGAGGACTGAGTGTAAGAAGTGGGAGAGGGGGGAAGAATCATCACCTGCCTGACTGTATCTCCATTCAGTTTTCTGATGATATCTTGTGTTGAAATTTCATGGTGGTGCATCATGAAACAGTTAAATCACTCAATTACAAATAATATGTGCAGTTGAGTGATTGACAGACCAGGAAAAATCTGTGCAAGACAAACTTTTTAAAGATGTTTCTGAGAGGGGTGAAGGAAGCCTTGTGACTCCTGGGGGAAGACTGCATCAAATCAGCCAGTGCTGGTTTTGTCAGCCAGAGACAGTCAGTGCTGAGTGGAGAGGATCATGCCCTCCCCATCAGAGTTCAGTACACCTGGCATCTTGCTGTGTACCCTGCATCCATCCTGACCCAGTTTGGAAAACCC
>NW_008619813.1:0-19177 GCF_000691845.1 Merops nubicus | reverse complement strand
CATAGAAGGAGATCAGGTGGGTCAAACCCACCCTCCATGAACCCAGCTTTGAAAAGGAAAAGAAAACCTGTCCCACACAGTCTCTCTCTTATCTTCTACCATACAAACAGAATTCAGGCAGGTTCATTTCCTTGTTTATTTTACATTCATGGCTGCTTCTCATTTCCCTTTTAATTCTACAGACTAATTTTGCATGCTCAGGGTTGCTTCTGGGATCAGCTAAAGTTACAGTCTAGTGTGAGGGAACAGAATCACTGTCATAAACTCTGTAAGCTGCAGTACCTAGTAGGGCAGCTCTTCCTCAGGCAGATACATTGCATGTATTTTCCTTGCTTGTGCTACTGGAGCAACCCTGTTAAGTCCATCTCTGCTCCAACTTATGTCTCCTCCTTTAGCAGAAATAGCCCAGAGTGTTACCAGGACTTAGGAAACAGGGGCTTGAGCCTTGCCAGCCTGGTCAGCTCTCACTCCGTGTACAGCAGCTGCTGTCAGACTCCTGGAGAGAGGAGGACTCTCTGAAATCAGGGAGGAGCTGCTTACCTCACAGGTGACATCCACTGCTGAACTAGAAGTTTCTTAACTTTCAAAGCTTTGGGCCTCCAGATATTCAGATTGATAAAACGTCATCGGAGGCAGCTTCCAAAGCTGTTAAAGAGACCTAGTACTAAATTGATTCCTGGGCTGCAGTAGAAGCTAAGGTGCAAAGATGGATTTCCTAACATGATTTCATAATTATCATCTTGTCACTGGGGGAATGGAGACCTGGGTTTTGTCAGGTTTCCCTGTTACTGCCATTCTTCTCTTCCCTTCCCATGAAAGAAATAAGTTTTCCCTGATTTGGAATAAAAAGCCAAATAAGGAGTAAATGCTGATTTTTCCAGTTGCAGATTTGAAGGCAGTATCTTGGTCCCTCACCCACATCACCCACTCCAGCTTGTATGTAGCTTCCTTCCTTCTGTTTTGCTATTACTCAGGGTTTGCACAGTAGTTTTCATAGTACCAGAGTCTATGATAAGAGCTCCAATATGTTTTCCAAGAAATACTCCCCAAAATTATGTAAATCTTACGTGCTGATGAGAATAAATCCAGTTTTCTTTCCTGAATTTTGCTATCTAGCAGCATTTTAGTTGGCAAAAAGATAATTATTTTTTTTCCCTCAGATTGAAGCTTGCAATAAAGAAGCAGAGAAGATAGAGTCACTGATAAACTCAGACAGTCCAACGCTAGCCTCACACGTGCCACTCTCAGCTCTAATTGCATCTCAAGTACAAGTTTCATTCAGTATTTCTTCTCCTTCTGTTAAAGTGGTGCCTGTTACGTGCTCCCTGATCATAAGCCTTTTAATCACATTGTCAGCATTAATATATATAACTGCTTAGAAATATGCATGAGTATTGCAGTGTTCTATATTGTGAAGGACATTCAGAATTGTTGATCACTGAACCAGAAAACAAAAACTGTAGGTTTGATGAAGTAATATTTTTCAATGAAGAACTAAAAGTATTTGGAATAATGCAAAAAGATTATTCTTTTATTCATTCCTAGTCATATGACTGTTTCAGCACAATTAGATTGTTTTCCATTTATCTTGGAAACAGAAAAATATTCTGGAATGTTCTGACATTATGGATTTATTGTTTTTGTGAGAAGGGATCTTATAAGGGTTTTTTCAGCTATGAAAAAAATAGTGGTTTGTATTTACTGAAGAACGTTAATTTTGTATTGTTCATATTTGTATTAGTGATAACAAAAAAGCATGCACCTATTTTAAACATCATTTTTGGAAGAAACAGATTGCTGCTACTTAATTACCTTACCAAAAATTTAAACTTTTATTCTCATGTAAATATGCTTCATATTTTATTATTAAGAAAGCTAACTAGGCTTGAGCCTATTTCAGTAGACATCTTTACTTGGACCAGTGAAGATCTGCAGGACATTGGGCTCAAAGCTTGTAAAATGACAATCAAGCTCTATACCAGTACCTGACTCCAGTGAAGAAAAATGTTCTTTTTATAGTTTTGTACATTTCAGAATCTCGTATTGGATGCAAAATTATAATGAATCTCAATATCTATATTTAAGTGCCATTTAAAATATTGCAGTATTTGCATGACACCTAATGAAATTTATACTTTAAATGTTTATACAAATGGTATGTTTTATTACTTATTGTATTTTATGCACCTGACCTTAGTCAACATGAAGTATCTTATATCAGTATTATCATAGCCAACTTTTGAAGTATATACAGAAAAAACTTATTTTGCCAAAATGCTGAATTTTTAAAGAAAGCACTGAAAACTTTTTGAACATGTATGTTGTTGTAGCATGTCTGTAGCAATTATTTTCTGCTAAATCTTTTAAATTTAAAAGTATTAAAGCTTTTTATTTTAATAAAACTTTGCCACATGTCCTTGTATATGAATGCACGTAAGGTTCTAGAATTCTGCAAAGCAGCATTGATTTTTCTCTCTCAAAGCAACACTGAGAACTAACTGCAGTCACATACAGTTGTGACTCACAGTTTAATGTCTTCAGGTAACATACATTTCAAGGAGGGGTTGGGGCTGCTTTTTTTTACCAAATGTGTCTCACATGCTGTCAGTTTTTGCTATGACTGTCAGACTCAGAGATGTCTTTATGGAGCAGTCATCCTCGGTTTTGATTGGGAAGGGGCTCCTCTCACCTACAGCTGAAAGTCTGCACAAATGTTAAGGGCAGAGTTACTGCCTCATTTGCACCTAAACTTTAAGGCTCAACCTCCTCCAAACCAAACTGAGCGACTAGATGTGTACACCTGCAAGCTGACAGAGCTTCTCTGAAATCCCAGTCAGTTTCTGTTCTAAGCATAGCTCTTCTTTTCTCTTCTTTGTCTCTTAAGGAGTGGAGAGCACTTTTATTTTTTAAGTGCAGTTGTACTTTATATGTAGTTTCTGAGTACTTCTGGTAGATGTGTACAAATGCAGATCATCTTTATGCAGAATGAAAAATACACACAGATATGTGTCTGTATATTTGTATAAATATGTTTATCTCACAGTTCCTTGTATAGAGCTCTGTATCAGCCTCTTCAGGAAGAGCACATTTGGCCATTCTAGAGGATTTAGCAGTTTAGCAATGAATCCAAATGTTGAGGGTTAACACTTTCAAGCTGGATTTGAAGTACAAATGGCAATCAACAAATCAAACTATTTGATCTTGCAACTTTATGTAATGCTCTGGATCAGCATCCCATGCCTGCAGCATTTGCTTAAGTGCTGCTCCTACCTGTGATGCTGGACTCGTGTCCCTGAACGTAGCTTTAAGAGCTCACTCAAGACGCAGGTGAATGAAAGATGAGAAATGCAAATATACATTGCAAAACTGGGGGGGGGAGAAAGCTCCAGTATTTTTAACTCAGTTTAGCTAAGTTAGCTCAGAAGAGTCATGTTAGCTTTTAACTTTCCCAAACAATATGGAGAGGCTACGTGCCTTTGATCCCTGAATTTAGATTCTGTTTTCATAAATACTATCTGACTGAAACTTGATTTTCCTAAAGGCCCAGGATACCACCACAAAACCATAGGCTGGCATTTACAAAACTTTTATAACTGAATTTTCTAGGGTAGTTTGTTTTCTACTATAGTCCCCAAAAGAAAAATGTTATTTGGAAATGCTGATTGTTTCTTCAGTTCATGGTTAGTGTAGTTATGGACTTCGCACTATAGAAGTGAATGATGTGCCCTGTCCCTTAACTGCTCCTCCTTGCTGCTGTGTGCTTTGCTGCAGCATATCAAAGGCCATGGGCATAGCTGGCCAAGTCTGGAGAGTTGCTCAGCGGGTTCAGTACACCGTTTTTAAGAATATGAAAACAGCTGGATAAGTCTTCTTCCATATGCTTGGAAGCTCTCCATAATCTCTATCATCCCATAGCTCTCCATCATCACTTCCCACTTATTTTTGTTTTTCCCATTAGTTGCAGTAGCTGTAACTTGAACATTTGCTTGCCAGTACAAATGAACTTTTCTTATACAGCACTTAAAGAATTACAAAATATTTGGCTATGTGGGTTTTACGGCAATTTAAAATTTTACAGCAATTTAAAAACAATCCAGTTTTGATCTCCTCTTCAGCAGAGTGCAGTCCCCTGCTGGAAATACAACCGTGTGCTCCACCACTTTGCCTCACAAGCATTAACTGCCCTGATGCCATGGTATAAATGATGGGTCTCCTCTGCCTGGCTCCCTTTTTAACCAGGTGCACACTAATGTGCATAGAAATGTTGAATTACCATGGCAGCTCTTTTCCTGTGTCCCATTCAATTAATGAGAAAATTGCAGAATACTAAAAGTATTTGCTAAAAATGAAATACTAAGAGTAAGATAGCTGCCTTACCTCCAGCCTGTGGCGTGAGGGTGTGCTGGCACAGCCAGTGGCACGGCTCCCGTCGCTGCTTGGGGGTGTGTGCCCCAGCCAGTGGCACGGCTCGTGCTGCTGCTTGTCCCCACACTGCCAGTCAGCAGTTCAGTTCTCCCAGACTTTTCTCTTTCCTTGTCTCTTTTTTCCCCTTCAAAACATAGGTGAAACAACCGCCATGGTTCCACAACTTTCTGTTTGAATTCTGATACCAAGTGGATACTTCCACTGTTCTTGACAAACTGCAAAAAGAAAAGGAGCTCAGCTAGCCACCCAAACTTTCTTCCAGTGTTTATCTCAACCCAGTTAGGAACCCATATTTTAAAAAGGGTATGGCAGTAACAGACACCTACTGCTTCTGGCTGGTACCAGCTCTGTTCTCATTGTTTTACAACTAGTGACCACCACGGATCTGGTATATAGAGCTGTGACACTAAGCACCCCAGCCACAATTTCATCCCTGTTGAGCTCTTCAGTCAAAGCCAATGAAATTACAGTCTCTAATCATATCACAAAATGAATGAATTATGGAACGTTGCCTTTCTAGCTTTAGAAGGTTGCAACTGGAGACATTGTACACACAGAAGGAGTCAGAGTCATGAACTCGTATTACAGAAGCACTGAATCACAGAATGGCAGGGGCTGAAGGGGACCTCTGGAGACACCCACCACCACCCTGCTAAAGCAGGTTATGCTGGAATATGTAGAGGTGGGGTTGAAAGTCTCCAGCGAAGGGGACTCCGCACCCTCTCTGGGCAGCCTATTCCAGTTCTCCATCACCCTTGAAGTAAATAAGTTTCTCCTTATTTTTAGTGGATTGTGTGTTCCACTTTGTGCCTATTGTCCCTTGTCCTATCACTGGTCACCACTGAAAAGAGTCTGGCCCCATCCTCTTGACATTGATAAGATCCTCTCTCAGTCTTCCATTACTCCAGGCTAAACAGACCCAGGTCTCTCAGCCTTTTCTTATAAGAGAGAGGCTCCAGTCCCCTGATCATCTTCACAGCTGTTTGTTGGACTCTCTCCAGTAGTCCCCTGTCTCTCTTGAACTGGGGAGCCCAAAACTGGATACAGTTCTCCAGATGTGACCTCACTAGGGCAGAGTAGAGAAGGAGGAGAACCTCCCTCAACCTGCTGGTCACACCCTTTGCTTAATGCACCCCAGGATACCCATGACCTTCTTGCCTACAAGAGCACACTGCTGGCTCATGGTTAACTTGTTCACCAGGACTCCCAGGTCCTCAGGGGAGCTGCTTTCCAGCAGGTCAACCCCAAACCTCTACTGGTGCATGGGGTTATTCCTCCCCAGGTGCAGGACCCTACACCTGCCCTTGTTGAACTTCATTGGGTTCCCCTCTGCCCACTCCTGTGTCAGCCACTCCCAGTTCTGTACCATCAGGAACCTTGCTGAGGGCACAGTCCACCCCTTCATCCAGGCTGTTGATGGATATGTTGAACAGGATTGAACCCAGTCCTGTACCCTGGGGAACAGGACTAGCTACAGGCCTCCAGCTAGACTCTGTGCTGCTGATCACAACCCTCTGAGCTCTGTTGTTGAGCCAGTTCTCAATCCACCTCACCGTCCACTCATCTAACCCACATTTCCTGTCCTGAGCTTCCCTATGATGATGTTATGGGAGACAGGGTTAAAAGCCTTGCTGAGCCAAAGCAAACCACCACCACTGCTCTCCCCTCATCTGCCCAGCTAGCCATACCATCCTAGAAGCCTGTCAGACCGATCAGGCATGATTTCCCCTTGATGACTCCATGTTGACTACTCCTGATAATATTCTTTTCCTCCACATGCTCAGAGATGACCTCCAGAATGAGCTGGTCCATCTTCTTTCCAGGGATGGAGATGAGGCTGACTCTAATTCCTGATAACCTCCACTCCTCAGGCACCTCTCCTGTTTCCCATGATCTTTACGGCATATAACTGGATTCTTATTGCAAAGGCTAACAGAAGAGAGATGGAACCTATTTCCATCAGTCCGTGATGTATCTGGGATGTGCCCCCATCAGCCAGTCCAAGCACGGACTGAGCCCTTCTCTGCCAGCTGGAGGAGCAACGCAGCGCTGGTGGCAGCCGTGGCTTGCTGTGGCTGTAGTAACAGGGCAGGCAAGTTCTGCTGTGCAACCCAAGTTACAAGTCTCCCAGGTTAGTTAGTTAGTTGTGATGCCAAAACAGCTAACACGGTCTTGATTGTAACACCACCAAATTATGTTACTCCATTATTTTGTTATTTTTATTTCATAACCGTTACCATTTTGTAAGCCCAAGGGGAACTTCTCTTGTTAATCATCAAGTGCTTTCCAGCAGCACAGCTGAATGTAAAGTTGGGTTACTGTGCCTACAATTTAGCTATTCAAACCACAGAGGTCTGTGGCTGAACCAGCCATCTATGGCTCCATCGCCCATGGAGAGAAATGAGCATTTTCAGGATGAATCTCTGATACACTTTAAATATGCGTTGTAGAAAGAAAGACTGTACCCTAGAAATGCCTGTCTGGTCAGAGGAGAGCTGCTCTCACTGGCCTAAGGAACAATGCACAGGGTATCATCTCCCCAACAGCGCTACATTTATCCAGGGTGCATTTTATTATTCTGGGAAATTATTTTTAGCAAGGTTTAAGGGGGCTCAAAAATATGGAAGGACAGGATTCCAATCCAATAATATACATCTGTCCAGTTCCTTGAGGGAAATATCTCTTGGCAAGTGTTTAAAAAACTTCAGAGGGAAACAACATGCGTGTAGGCAAGGGCCAGAGACTCAGGAACCCTTTTTGAACGTTTCACATCACTGTTACTGCATCGAGGACGTGGGCAGTACAGAAACGTGGCTTTAAGAACAGAACGTTCCCACTCCTCTGACTCCTCTTGCTCTGCTGGTGTAACACGTGTTCCACCAGGCCATGGTCACGTCTCCTTGTGTGCCCTGTGTGGGGTCTGGCTGAGCTGGATTTCCCATAGCAGCCTCCTGGTGCAGAGCTGTTGTGCTGGGAGTCAGAAGGGTGTTGGTAACACCCATGTTGTGACTGCCACTGAGCAGGGCTCACACAGCACCAAGGCTCTTTCTAACATTCCCCCCAGTGGGATGGGGGGGGCAGGAGCCTGGGGGGAACATAACCAGGACAGCTGACCAGAACTGGCCAAAGGGATATTCCAGACCACATGATGTCAGCTCAACTATAAAGCTGGTACAAAGGAGGAAGGGTGGGGCTCCTCTGCTAGATAGAAAAAAGCTGTAAAGAATGGGGGGGGGGGGGCGATACTTCTTGGTCCTCCAGAGCAACTGCTACATGTTTTGTGGCCCTGCTTCCCAGGAAGGGGCCAGACATCACCTGGGCAGGGCAAACAGAGAATAAATCTTTGGGTTTTTTCTTTGCTTCCACGTGCAGCATTGATGGCTTTGCTCTCTAGTTAAACTGCCTTTGTTTTCACCCACAAAGGGGTTTTGTCTCTATCTCATTTTCCTTTCCCCTTTTGCTCTGTGGAGGAAGGAGAGGAAAGGGGTAGGGTGACAGAGTGGCTTGGTGGGCACCTGGTGCTCAGCCAGGGTTAAGCCACCACATCCAGGCATTCATTTTATGCTATGCAGTCAGAAGAAGCACTACTCACACTTGCACTCAACAAGTAAATAAAATAAACCAGAAAACACCCACATTAAAAAGCAGACTGAGTTAACACCCCTGGAACCAATTCTGGAAGTGAACTAGTTCTTCAGTACTTGTTCTCAATTCCATAATAAAATTTCCAAGACTATTTCCTCTGAGTTTCCTTTGTAGAACTGTTGTACATCAGACATGAACTGACCCAGAAGAGACATGCATGCACCAGCACCATGCATGTAGCCACCGTGCCATAGCATGATACGCTGATTTTTAACTGCAGAGCAGATGTTCCACACAAGACCACAGAAGGAACATTCATTCTTAGTCAACCTATGTGCAGCGGCTGATGTCTTTGATAATGTTTTACTGCATACTGCAATAGACTTTTGTAATGGTTTGAAAACAAACCAGTGAGAGACTCCAAGTCAGAAATACAATTTAACAAGAAAAAAAAAAAAAAATAAAAGCAATAATACAAAGGAAAACCACAGACAGAGTCAGAATACAACCTGATACTCTGTAGTGAGGGTGGTGGTAGCAGTCCAGATGAAACAGTGGTCTCGTAGAAAAGATCTGGTAGCTCTTGTCCTCTGGAAATCCAGTGGGTAAGGCCTCTGTGCTGTACTGAACCCCAGTTTATATCCAGGTGGGAGCACTTGGCTCCTCCCCCTGGGTGGAGCATCTCACAATGGGTTGATATCAGTCTATGAGTCATGCAGTGGGTCCTTGATGGTCCATTAAACAGAAATAGCTCCTGGGGGGAGTTCTGTATGAGTCATGGGGCGAGGCATGGATGGGCCCATTAACAGGGAGGACTCCTCCTGCTGGGTGGGAAGGTGTTAACATCTCCCCTGACCTTGAACCTCTTTCCTTATCTGTTATAGCCTGGGGTGTGAGGTCTGTCCTGGGCAGCTGCTACCCATGATTTTCTTAACAGCCCATGAGCACTGACATAGAGAGTATAGAATATACAGTTTTGGTTCTACCCACATAAGGATAAACTGGTCCCAGCCCCTGTAACCATGACAACTTTTAACTCCATCAGCATTGCTGGAGGCCAGCTTTCCAAGGCCACGTTCATACCCCAGCGAGAGATGTGAAGGACAGCCAAAAGGAAAACATGCCCCCTGCTAAAGGCAGGGGAGGGCTGAGGACAGAGGACAGACAAGGCTGAGCCACTCAAGGCTTTCTTCACCTCAGACTTTACCAGTAAGGCTGGGCTTCATAAATCCCAGGTGCCCGAGACCAGAGGGGAGGTGGCAGCAGGGAAGGCATACTCCTGGTGGAGGAAGACTTTAAACACAGTGGACATTCCTAAGGCCACGGGCCTGGAGGGCTTGAATGCACGTGCAGCACCAGCGCGACGAAGGGCTGGAGCACCTCACGTATGAGGGCAGGCTGAGAAGCAGGGACGGGTCGGTTTGGAGAGGTCTCAGAGGGATGGGATCAATGTGTACGGATGCCTGAGGGGAGGGAATGGAAAAATGGGAGCCAGGCCCATGTCAGCAGAGCCTGCTGATGGGACAAGAAGCAATGGGCACAAATGAGAAACCTCAAATTCCACCTGAACACAAGAAAACACTTTTTTCTGGGAGATTAGTCAAATACTGGCACAGGTTGCCCAGAAAGGCTGAAAACATTTTCCACCCTTGAAGATATTCAAGACATGATGGGATGCAGTCCTGGGCTTTAGGTGGCCCTGCTCTGAGCAGGAGGTTGGAGTAGATGATCTGAAGAGGTCTCTTCCCACCTCAACCATTCTGTTACTCTGTAATAAAGCTCTGAGTAGCTGAAAAGTAGCACATTCAGCATTCCCACAGAGTCACTGCCATGTTTTTTCTAAGGTGTCAAACACCCTGTCTGGTGGATGCAGCACAGTGTTGGCTACAGGTGAGCTGAAGGTAAAACATTGCAAAAGGTATTTTGGTATCTGTTACGATATGTGATGCTGCAATGGAACTGTTGATCTGTAATTACCTTGCAAAGAGAAAATGTCACATGGATTAGAGCTTCACATACTGGAAATAGGCACATGTAAAAAAATGCAAAGCAAGTAAAGAGTGCAGCAAAATGGTTAGAATTGTTCTGGTTGGAAAAGCCTTTCAAAATCATCAAATCCAACTGTTGACCCAGCCCTGCCAGGTCACCACTAAATCATGGCCTTAAGTCCCACATCTACATATCTTTTGAATACCTCCAGGGATGGTGACTCCACAGGCAAGCTGTTCCAGTGCTTGACAACCTGGAACAAATCTTTTTAGGGGAAGAATTTTTTTCCTCAATATCTAATCTAAACCTCCCCTGGCACAACTTGAGGCCATTTCCTATTGTCTACATGGTAGAATAGACTAACCCCCCACCTTGCTACAACCTCCTTTCAGGCAGTGGTAGAGAATGAGAACGTCTCCCTTGAGCCTGCTTTTCTCCAGGCTAAACAATCCCAGTTCCCTCAGCAGCTCCTTGGAAGACTTGTTTGCTAGACCCTTCACCAGCTTCATTGTCCCTCTTTGGACATGCTCCAGCACCTCAGTGTCTTTCTTGTTGTGAGCGACCCAGAACTGAACACAGTACTGAAGCTGTAGTCTCACAGTGCCAAATACAGGGGACAATCACTTCCCTCTCCTGCTGGCCACACTATTTCTGATACAACCCAGAATGCTGTTGGCTTTCTTGGCCACACTGCTTGCTCATATTCAGCCAGTTGTCCACCACCAAACCCAGGTCCCTTTTGGCTGAGCGCCTTTGGAGCCACTCCTCCCCAGGCCTGGAGCATTGTCTGGGGTTGCTGTAGCCTAAGTGCAGGACCCAGCACTTGCCCTTGTTGAACCTCCTACCACTGGCCTGGGCACACCAATCCAGGTCCCTCTGTAGAGCTTCCTTACCTTCACGCAGATCAACACACAGAGCCAACTGGGAGTCATCTGCAAACTTGCCCTCGATCCCCTGATCCAGATCAAGACACTGAAGAGAACCGGCCCCAGTACTGAGCCCTGGGGGCCACTTGTGACCGGCTGCCGACTGGATTTAACTCCGTTCACCACCACGCTCTGGGCCGGGCCATCCAGTCAACTTGTTAGCCAGCAAAACGCACACCCCCCCAAGCCAGGAGCAGCCAGTTTCTCCAGGAGAACGCTGTGGGAAACAGCACTCAGCAGCCTTACTAACGTCCAGGGAAATCACATCCACAGCCTCTCCCCCAGCCACTGATCCATCAAGCGCTACCTATTACTTGGGGAGTTCAAACCACAATTTAGTAGCAATAGTTCTGTAGGTGAAAAGAGTCAAATAAGTTGAAAATGTATCACATATGTATTGCATATTTCTCAAAGTTAAATATATTTCCTTATATATTATGGTCTTTCCTGCACTGTGAAATGGTCTTGCCCAAAATTCACAGGTTAGCAAGAGTCACAGCCATAACTCAGGTGTCTCTGCTTCAAACATTTAACACCCAGATTCCTTGTCTAGGATTTAGAATGTTCACTTCAGACTGTTTGTGCTAGACCTTTGCATTTCTTTTTCAATATTTGTATTTATTTATGGCTTCAAAATGCTGATCTTTTAATACAGAAATCCTCTGCTCTCTGAAACATATGAATTTCACAGGTAATCATTACTCTTAACATCTTCACTAACTGACAAGATTTTTTGTATTACCTCAACAATTTTCACAAGACAGATGTAGTATGTGCTAAGGGTTTTTTTTAGAAACGCTTCTGTGGACTGTAACAGTGTAACAGGAACTGAAAGTTCTGTAGCAAAAGCCAGAAATTGCGTGGCACAGGGTGGGAGACATTTCCTTTGATGGGCTCAGGGGGTCATCATGTTTTCCTGGTATTAAAACTTCAACCCTAAAATCAAAAGCACAAACACTGTGGCCAGGGTTGTGTTTCCCCACAGAAATCCTATAGGTGGCAACTGAATGTAAGTTTCATTGCACTTCAGCTGCTTTTAATTTAGAAGGCATGCAAGTGGTTGGGATTTCTTTTTTTTTTTAAGCTAGCACTTTTCTACCACTTTAGTCCTACCTCTGCACCACTTCCCAAAATCGAATCTGCACAGGCCTGGTAAGTCTCTCTCACTTTACATGCATTTATTTTCTCCTGCAAATGCCCATCAGGAAGTATTTCAGGACTGACCCAACAATGTAAATCTCCAGTACCTAAACTGGCACACTGCAATCGAATGGCTTTTGAGAAGCATACCTGACATCGAGGACATGTATGGATGTATTTAACTGTTGGCATTGAAATGAGCCAAATCTGCAACAATCATTTTTGTCACTAGTGATGTACAAAGTTCATATAACTGAGCATTTCAATATGCTAATCAGATGCAGCCATAGACACACACACACACTCTCAAGGTTTCAACCCGTGTGGGCAAAGAAGGATTTTTAAGATTTGTTTAAGAAAACTCTGATTGTTCAAGAAACTTGCAGGCACAGACATGAAAATGTCACAAATTACAGTAAATTCAACATTACTGCCTTAATTCAGAAGAGGGAAAATCAGCAAATGAGGAAACTATATTTCCTCAGCTGGACATGCTGCCAGAGAAGACCAGAAAGGACAAGAGAAGCTAAACCTTACATAGCATGTGTGGTGATGTCAGGAGCTGCTGGGCCTTTTGTCTGTCATTCAGAAAGGACTTTATGTCTTAATAGTATCCTAAAATCTGAATAACAACCAGCAGATGTCAGCACCACTTTTCCTCTGGCATGGGGGCTCCACAAGGGGAGGACAGGAAAAACCGGCCAGCAGCCCAGGTGCACTGACCCAGACCCCGTTGACAGAGCCAACATCCAGCCCCCTGCTGAGGATCACCAGGGCACAGGCCCCTTGCTCCAGCTACAGCCACGTGGAGCTGTTTGATCTGCACCCACCTGGGAGCAGGGTATATAAGCTGCTGCTGAAAAGAAGATGCTCCTGGAGGCAGGGACAGCCCTGGGCTGAGCCTGGCCCGAGCCTCTGCTCCTGCCTTGCTGGGGTCCCTCGTGCGTGCTCCCAACCCGCCCCAGCTCCAGGCAGTCAGACAGTGCCGCCGGAGCTTCAGGCACCTCCTCCACGAGCCTCTCCGCGCAGGGACCTCTGCTCCAGCCTCTGGGAGTCTCAGACTGCACACCTAGTGTTAGAGACCGCAGCTCAGACCCCACAGGCACGGGGCAGGCGAGGGGAAGCTGACCTGTCACACAAGCACAGAGTTATTCGGCAGCACAGAGGGAGGGGAAAGAAAGGGAATCGCCCTCGCAGGTTTTATACCTGCTCAGGCCTCCTCATCGACAGGACTTCCAGCACAGCTCACACCTCCCACCTCAGCTGCTCTGCTTTGTCTGAAACTGCCTGTGTAAATCTTTGCCCTTCTAATTATTTTAAAAATCCAACTCCTTCAACCTGCAGAGAGGGAACAGGTCTGGCCCCACCAGCCACACATCTGTAATCAAAGTTTTTATGGATGTAGATTTCCCAGAGGGAAATCTGTATTTCTCAGCACGATGCAAAAACTCCATCTACAGCATGAGAATCTGGCCAGCCAAAACCCAAGTCAATCTAACAATGTTTGGTCACAGAGTAGCACAAAGCGAAAGTTTTACACAAATAACAGATGTAGTGGACAGTTGCCACTCCTCTTCGCCTACTCTAAAACGAAACAGAAAGTGGTTAGAAAGTGTGAAATTCACACCAATACTCTCAGCTGTTTCTGTAAGCAGTTGACCCTCACTGCTCTAGACTGCAGGTTTTTTCCCCCATGTATCTGTACTTACTATTAGCATCAAGTATCTTCCCTAGAAAAATCTGCCAGAGTTAAGCTTGACAAATGTTTGAAAATGGCACAGCCAGCAGCAGTAGAATTACAGTTTTATAGAGGTATTTGTTGGCAATGGCACAGCCAGAATTCTATTTAACAGCTACTTAAATAGACTCAGCTTTCCTGAACAACTTAAAATAGTGAAAAGTTTGACGTGATGGTGAGCTGTTGTACTCTACACAAGAATACAGTACTCAAAGCCAATCACAAAGATGTTTTGGGTTTTGTCTCCTTCCAAAACATGTTTATGAAACAATATTAACTCCCAGCACGTGAATACAGAAAAAAACACGACCAAGTCACATTATAAAAACCCTTCCCACTACATATTCAAATAATGTTACCACACTATTTCACAAGCATGATTTTTCTGCTCAAAAACTCAAGATAACCCAATAAAATATTTCTTGAACACAGCAACCTCTCCAAACCAATACATTTCAGAGGCAGAGTTCATGCAGGTAGGTT
This sequence comes from Merops nubicus, assembly GCF_000691845.1. NCBI lineage: Eukaryota > Metazoa > Chordata > Aves > Coraciiformes > Meropidae > Merops > Merops nubicus. The sequence continues at coordinate 4,891 of NW_008619813.1, read as the reverse complement.
TGATTTTTGTTGGTTTTTTTTTTTTTTTTTAATTCCCATAAGAAACAAGTACTTTCTACAATCATCCTGCAGAACAAACTCTTATTCTTCCCAGCTGGCAGAGCTTCATCTATGCTCTTCAAGGACCTGCACGATCTACACCACCTGCTGCAGACAGCAGCTCCTTTAGTAGATTTATTTTCCCCACAGCCTACACTAGAGTGTCAGGCTCTGTCCCTAGAAAAGTGCCAGAGGCATCTCCCATGCTGCCCACACCCAGCGCAGGACAGGGCCAGCAGGATCCTTCCAGGCCAACACTTCTTAGCCACATGGCCCCAGGTGTGAGGAGCCTGCAGCACAAGCCTAGTTCAGCCGAAGTCGCTGATTTCACTTGGCTGTTTTCAGGCTCCTTGGCTCCTGTGAAACCCGTGACCATACTGTGCCTCGGGCACGACTTCCACCACTGCAAAATTCACGGGCTTTGTTTCTACAGCCTTCACTTAATGGGAGCAGGAGCATTTAGTGACAGCAAACTAGTAACAAGATTTAAGAACATCACTCTCTAGGAAAATCTGTCAGTACTTGACATAGTAAAAGGTATTACCATAATGTACTAAATTCTACCAAAAGCACCTGATACAAGTTCTAGGTCCTACTTTCCTTTTTTGTCTTTTAGCAGCTATTTTGCACTAAAAGAAACTTGCACGTAATGTTCCCCAAATAAAAAGGACAGGGGAGGAGAGAGGTAATCATTTGCACACACACCTAAGGGCAAGTTTAAAAGCTGGTTTATTTGAAACTGTGAAATCAAAGTCCAATAAATAGAATGCTTACATTACCACTGGACACTGTGTAGGAAAACTCTGGCAAGACTGGATCCTTAGTGCCCCATGCATGGGTGAACCCTGAAATGACTTTCCAGCTCCCTGGCCCAAGCCACACTGCAGTCTCAAGAACAAACTTTAACTGTCCACAGCAAGCCTTCCCCAGACGCACACTGCCAAATTCCTCCGATGGAATTTCACCAGTACCAGCAGAACTACCTCAAAGATTACTGGGCTCACAGGATCGAGGTTTTAAGAGTGAAAATGAATGTCTAGATTTCAGAATATCTATAGTGAATCCCTCTTCCTCACTCAGAGCCTTTCACACTGGTTCATGAACTGTGCTGTGCCCAAATACATATTTAATTTTTATTTTAGTGAGCTATTATTAGGCTTTAAGAGCACAATACTTCTCACTCACTGCCACTCTTTGAGGTGGGACATGCTGGCGATCCCATAAATGGTTCTTATGTTTGTCCAACGCTGCTGTTAAATGACTAAGTTTTTCCAAATAGCAGAACCTCTCAGTTTAAGTAACTGCATGTTACATATACAGTAAAATTCTTTGAAGAGGTCAATATTAAAATACCAAGTTTATATCCAAAATAGAATTTCAAACAGCTTATAGAACCTCAGGTGGACTATCACCAAATTCTGCTAAAAATGTCGCATCCTTCTAGAAACAGCACAAAAAACAACTCTGTACCTCTTTAAAAACTATTGCACAAGGGCTAAAGTATGGTACTACTTATAAAAACAAACAAGCAAACAAACAAAAAAACACGGAAATAAGTTTGGGCCTACCACCCTTTTCTTGTAGCACTGGCACAAGTGATCTGGCAGAAGAGTCTCCTATTTTATTATTTTTTCTTCTGGGAAAGAAGGGTGGGGGAAGGGGGGTGAAGAGGAAGAAGAAAAAATAGTGTGTATTCTAGGTCACTCATTATATGACAAACACTGGAGGCAGATGATACCAAGCATCTCCAGGACGGAAGGACAGTACTCAGCAAGGCCTCAATGGGGCCACCCATACTACAGTTTGTTCAACTCAAGTGAACCTTCTCAACAGCTTCTCTGGAATCTGCAATAGGGATGCTAGTTCTTGCTGGACAAGGTAAGTCCATACGACTCTTCTACTTTCTATACGACAATTAAAAACAATCACTACGTGAATATCATTGGTTCAGGTACTCAGCAGATTAAAGTCTTGGAGCTACCAATTAATCCAGTTTCAATTTGTACAATTTCTGACTCAACGGGTTTCAAAGCCACCTCCTAACTTCCTGGGGAGGAGGCCCTGCTCAGCTGCCACCTCACGCAACAGCGACTGCAAATAAAAAACAGATTTTTGACCAAACTTTGGTGGTGTCCAGGTATGGCTTCTACAGAAAAGTGATGTGCACACAAGTCATGTACTCTGTGCATCAAAACAGATAATCTGACACTTGCCAATGCAGTTTTGCTTTTTGAAAAAGAAACAAAACCAAACGCTGTTACCAAGCTTTGAACAAAAGGTATTTGAACAACCAGGCTTCAACACCAACAAAAAGAGTAAACACTTCTGATTAGCAAGATCAATTTAACAGATAATAAAACAACCATTTCAAGGCAGTTAATTATAACAGGTCAACAGGCACCCCCCAAGCCCCTCAGTCCCCACCATGTTAATACCACTTAGATACCAGTCACCATGTTTAACTGGCACAGATATTTTGACTGAGGGGAAAAAAAAAGACTGCACTGCCCTGTATTTTATTGCTACCAATGCACTGGGAATCTGAAGGGGCAATGGATGTAAAGACTACAATCAATTCTTCAGTAGGTAAAAAAAAAAAAGAGGTTGAAAAAAATCAGGACTGAAAACCACAAATAATCAAATAGATTTTTTCACATTGTTTGCCTTAGTATTTTAACCAACATTATACATTTTATTGTTTAGAAAAGATGACATTGCAGAAAAATAAAATAAAATTTGTTTTTAACAGGACAAATGTTTCACATGATGGTATAAAAAGGGCAATGGGAGCCTGGGGGAGAAGAAGGGGAAATGGAACAAAACCAAAACCACTACTCCAGAAAAAGTAAAAAGCTAAAACTAATTCCAGATGTGCAAGTCTGAAGGTTTTAGCTTTTTCAAATACACAACTATTGTGCCTTTCACAACAACAGTCACAACTGAACAAGACTCTGTTCTACTGCATCCTTCAACAGGCCAGTCTGCAAGTTAAAACAAATACAATAAACTGCTAAATCAATAAGTATTTAATTATGGATTGCTTTTAGATGTTATAAAAAGCCTGTTTACATATCTAATGTTTGATCTTTTATACTCAAACTGTGCTTAATATTTTTTAGTTCAGACATACTGAAACCCAGCAGCACAGATGGTTTGTGATTATTTATTTCCTTCAGGCATATACTCCTCTTTTTTCCAAAGAATGACCCAACATCAATTTTCCATCTGTATAGCAGCGAGGAAAGTAATTCCAACTCTTTTTTAGAAGGATATGGCCTCTCATGAAAGTAGTCTGTCAAAAACTGTTTTTGAGCCTCATATGAATTGTGATCATACTGTTTAGGGTCCACTGCTAGGATGCGAAGCTCTTCACTAGAAGGAAGCTTCCTCATCTCAGTCCTAGAATTAACCTTCTGTCGTTTGAAAGGCACTACCCTGGGATTCACTTCTTTTTCTGAAGACAAAGCTATGCCAGTACTTAAGCTCGCAGGTTGCTGTTCCTTATTTCCTTGGTCTCCTGCAATGAAAGACTCCAACTGCTTTCTTTTCAGCAGCACTGAGTCATGCTTTTCACCATTCACAAGCAGCAAGTCCTTCTTCTCGGTACGGTCAAGCTGCATCTTCATGCTGGAGTTGCTGTTTTTAGGAGCACTTCTACAACGGAGCAGATGTACAGCAATGGCTGTCAGAGTCATATTGCCAGTGTACACACCACAACAGTGGATGCACTTGAAAGCAGGGGACTTCAAAATTGTATGTACAGTTGGCATTATATGATGCCGCTCTTTCAAATGCTTTTCATACGTTTCTTTGCTAACAAAAGTACCAAAGCAGAAGGGACAGGTCAATGCTTTTTGCTTCCATCTGCTGTTCACTTCTGCTGTCTGAGGTTTCACTTTGATGTAAAGGGGGACAAGCGTCCTCGAATTTAGTCCGGCGAGCACTGCTAAATGTATTTCTCTTTCACCAACGTCTTCTTTTGGTAACATCATACTGAAATCAAAGTGTGGAAATACAAGGTTACCCTGAGCATCATCACCTAGCTGAAATCCTCTGTTGCTGTAATCTGTATGTAGCTGCTTTTTCCCATTGTGTGTGGTTTTATTGTGCTCCACGAGGCCTTTTAAGTCATGGAAAGTAACAGTGCAAAACAAGCAAGCTAAACCATGCATCAAGAGATGTTTCATGAGCTCTTCCTCACAGAGAAAACACTTACAAGAGAAACACCGGACCGTTTTTTCTGTTATCCACCTTAGAAAGGGTGCACAAGCTGCAAGTTTGTCAGGTTCTGCGGTTTCCTCCATTTTCACTTCACCAGGTTTGTGGGCCACCTCCATGTGCACCTGGTAGACATTTGATGGGAAAAGCTCATTACAAACAGGACAAGTCTTCCACTGCTTAGCCTGTCTGGCAGCCTGACTTGTTTCAGGACCAGGTGGAGAGGTTTGTAACATTGCATTCGGGGATGCTAAAACCACTGGAGGCGAGGGCGTGCTAGCCGGGGGCTGGGACAACTGAGTCACCATCCCAGACTGCATTAGCTGGATGGGCACCTGTGGCGGTGTCACAGTCGCTACTCCACCACCATCAGGTACAGGCAAAGTGACCGGAACCGGGGCCAGCGTGTACACAGGTATCCCATTGACCTGCTTACCGGTTGGAACCAACTGCCTAAGAATGGAACCTGCAGTCAAAAACGTCGTGTTCTGAGACACTGCGGGCTGAAGCGGCTGATTTATTGGGATAACTGCTGGGGCAACAGGCTGATTAAGCTGAAGGAACCCAGGTCTGACAGGCTGTCTGACAGGCACCACCCCCGAGGCGACAGGCTGGTTAAGCTGGAGAAGGCCCG
>NW_008619812.1:24555-26418 GCF_000691845.1 Merops nubicus | reverse complement strand
GTCTTGTTAAACCTCATACAGCTGACCACAACCCATCAGTCCAGTCCCCCTTGAAGGGGCTCCCGACCCTCAAGGAGATCAACACACTCACTTAATTTTGTGTCATCTGAAAATTTACTGGGGGTGCACTCAATCCTCTCATCCAGGTCATTGATAAAGATATTACACAAGACTGGCCCCAAAACTGAGCCCTGAGGGACACTGCTAGTGACCAGTTGCCAACGGAATTTAACTCCATTGACCACAACTCTCCGGGCTCAGTCATCCAGCCAGTTTTTAACCCAGCAAGGAGTCCACCTGTCTAGCCCATGAGCCACCAGCTTCTCCAGCAGAATGCTGTGGGAAACAGTGTCAAAGGCCTTGCTGAAGTCCAGGTAGACAGTATCCACCTCCTTTCCCTCATCTACTAGACAGGTCACCTGATCACAGAAGGAGATCAGGTTGGTTAAACAGGACTTGCCCTTCATGACCCCATGCTGGCTGGACCTGATCCCTCTGTTGTCTTGCACTCACCACATGATTGCCCCCAAGATGAACCATTCCATAATATTCCCCCTCACCAAGGTCGGGCTGAAAGGCCTGTAGTTCTCCAGATCTTCCTTCCTGCCCTTCTTGTAGATAGGCATCACATGGGCAAGTCTCCAGTCATCCGGGACCTCCCTCATTAACCATGACTGCTGGTAAATGATGGAGAGAGGCTTGGCAAGCTCCTCTGCCAGCTCCCCCAGTGAGTCAACAAGCCCTTGTATTACTCAGATTCTCCAGATCTCCTGATATGCCTGGACTGATGTTTATATTAAAGGAACATGCTCCTTTATTTTCCTAAGGAAAGGATACACTATGACTGAACAGAAGTTCCTATCTGTGCCATTCCTGATTCTGAGGTGTTTGGAGAATGACTGTTTGCTATAGAACAAAAATGAAATTCTGGCCCCATCTTTAAAACCCAAGTTGCTGTTATTATTATTATTAATAATAATAATTTTTCTTCATAGGAATGGCATAGAAAACTACTGTTTTTCCACTAGTTTCAGTAGACATCTTCTGCCTATCTTTTCTCCTCCCAGTAGACTTTTGCACACTGTCAGCTCAACAACTGCTGGAACCAGGAGACCAAACTGTCCACAGTTAAAGCTGAAGCACATAATATTCTATTCTCATCCTATAGTTAAATACCTTGTCCACTTTCTTGTCGTCACTAAATAGCATCCAATGTCAGGTGTAGGAGACAATTTAGAGTATATGGTCACAGTTTTATTAACATAAATGTTATAAGCACAGGGAATAAAATACAAAAGAAACACATGCGGGATGGAAAATTCTATTACATTTTTAATACTGCAATATATAAGGTATCAGAGATGGCAATAAGCCACAAAGCCTGGATCTGGAATGTTTCTTTGTATCCTTTATCAGAAATCTAGTAATATTTATCACAGACACCATGCTTATAGCAGGTAGAGTTTTTTTTCTATAAACAGAAATAATATTTGCCAGAAATATTTTGCAGGTAAAATTCATATATGCTATAGAGTGGAAATGATATCAAATGACGTGTTGATGTTCTTTTGCAAGCAAGTAATTGGGGAGCAATAAAATCTCAGAGGCCTGACAGGATACCCAGACTTCACCTTTGTACTGTGCCATTCCACTTCTGCCTGTTGGGGAGGGATTGCTGATATGGAAGACCTCCTACCTGAAATTTAATTCATAAAATATCTTCAGCAAAGTTATCATTCTTTCTTATACAGCTCAGGACGCAATTTTGGGGCAACGGGATGTTTTATTGTCTCAGTGTGGTTGAAACTGTGAGGCACTTAACCTAGTGAATTAGCTCCAGTCTGGCAGATGTGTGTGAAAAGT
>NW_008619812.1:16220-24524 GCF_000691845.1 Merops nubicus | reverse complement strand
CTCTTCAGTAGCTGGCAACCTGTCCAGGCAACTTTTGTGTCTCCACAGGTTCTCACTATATTTTAAAAGGCTGTTGCCTTATCAAATATGTTGGCTGCTTGCCTGAATTAAAAAACACACTACCAAAATTATCTGACACTGAGTTGGAAATTTCAGCATTGTTCAGGACCTCTACTGCGTACTTGTTGTGGTCTGACACATGCAAGCAGGTTGAATTCTCCAATCAGTAAAATAAGAAACATGCACCCACTTACTTGCTGCTCAGGCAGCGTCTCAATGAATACGAAGCCCCTCCCCCACAAGTGCGTGAACATTCACTCCAGGAGCCCCAGGCATCCCACAGAGAGTCTCGGTCTTCCTCGGAGCGAGCTGTTCTGGAGCTCTGAGGAGAGGAAGAAGGGAAAGATTCAGGAAAAATCATTTAAATGACAAAAAAATATTGTTGCTTGTTTAACCTTTCTTTTTTGCTGGATATCTGTTTGGTCATTGAAAGCACTGAATAAATCTGTTATTCTTTGACATTCCTACTGATTGGCAGCTGGTTCTTGTAGTGGGATTTGCAATATGAACTCGCTTTCATCCTCTATATATCATACTCTGTCTCAATAAAAGACCAATTATGACTATTACAAAAGAGAACTTTGGACAACAGTGAGGCAACGGAAGAGGTGCAGTATTGTAGACGTTGGAAATTGTGTTTTGAAGTTTTCTTGCTGTGTTGGAAGCTATGAAAGGGCATGTTAAAACGTGCCTTACAAGATGTTCTTCAGGAAAAAATGAATCATAACATAGTCAATCGACATGATATAAATACAATCAACATAATGACTTTCATGCACTCACCATAATGGGAACTATCGCTACTTCTCTCTCCAAAGATTTCCTACAAAACTTTCTGAACAAAAATTTCTGTACAAAGATGAAAATTCTGCAACTATTTTATCCTTACTATTTGTTAACTTAAAAAAAAAGGTGCACGCTACCTGAAGAGCTCAAGTTCTGCAGCGCCAGGCACAGACCCAGGCAGCTATTGTTAATGCCAGTGATTGGGCACAAACAAACTTATGGAGAAGCAGCACTGATGGACTCAGAAACACTCAGGTCTCCTAGGATTAACTCATAAATCTATAGCAGTACCTGCCTCATAATGCATTTCATCCAGCATTTCAGTTTCATTCATGTAAACACACTTCAGAAACACAGAGATGTAGGGACACAAATAATTTAACCATTTAAATAGATATTGTCCCTCATAGATAATGTGGTTTTGATGGAAAAAAATTAATAATCTACAGAAGCATACGAAGTGCATAGAACCTGCCTGGGTCTGATGAAGATCAGGCAGTATTCTCCTTCAAAGCTTGGCTTGTGCTATGGGGCAACACCTGGTGAATAGGATTTCTAACTGTATTTGGAGTGAGAAGGCAAGACAACTATATGAGGGATACAGTTGGTATACCTTCTACAGAGCACCATCAGGAAGTATCATTGCTAGCACACATTAGAGGAAACAGCTTTAGCTGTCAGCACTGGGGGAATTGTTTGAGATACAGAGCTCAACATTGAAATAATGTTATCTTCAGTGAATCTGTGTAACAGTTTTGTCACAAAACCTGAAACCTGGTGAAATATATGAGTCTTGAACATTGTTATTCACAGGCAAAAAAAGAAAAAGTTGGTGATGGTTTAGGGCAGTGAGCAGTTTGAAGATATATCTGTTTAAGGGAGATAATGAACTTGTCACACCTAAGCAAGATCCTAAACTGAACAGTCTGTGTCATAGAGCAAAGGACTAAGTCTGGTACACTAGGATAATTGTGATTAATCAAGCTAAAAAGTTAACTATTCCATATACTTTATGGAGCCAGGAATGCATTATATATGCCAATCATTAACAGTGAGAGAATTTCCCAATGTGGAAACCATTTAGTCCTACAAATTTCTTCAAGGGGATTACCATCCATCCACTACTGGCATCTGTGATGCTGAATGAACAGCCAGGCATAAGATTAGCTGAAGTGAATGCTCATGTCTTTTATTAGCTCTCTCTATACTCAGCTCAGTGATAAGCCCAAAGTCTCACAGTGAACTCCATTCTCCTGAAAACAGAAAGCCTGTCATCTCAGTGTTGTACTCATTTGCACCTTATGACAGTCATTAGCATGCATTAGAAGGATGAGAACATTGCCAGTGGTTCTCCCATCCTCCCACGGGACTCTTCCTTCCCTAGAGCAAGTCATTATCTCATGGACCAGTACTTAGCTTACTCAGGTTGACAGAGTAATCGTATTGCTATATTCCTTCTAAAAGTCTGATACTACTCTGGCACAATAAATTATTGGTAACTAAATAAAAGATGATGATGTTAAACCTGGTTAAGAGAGCTCAGACTACATGTTTAAGTGGCAAACATCTGTGGAGATATTGTTTAAGGGAAGAAACTTAAGATTTTCAAGATACCTCTTCAGCAATTTTCTCTTCTTACAGTCTCTTCCCATTACCAATTTTATCAAGGTATAATCCAGATCTGATCTGGAAGAATGGGTTAGTCTGTTTAGACAAAAAGGGTTAAAAATAAAAGATTTCCCTCTTTTCAAACATACCAAATATGTTCATTTCTTTTGAAAGGAAGAGCTCAATGAGTGGCAAAGGTCAGGGTGCAGGACTGCCGCACAGCAACACACCAGACTGTCCACTCAGCCACCGCTCCCTGGCATTTCACAGTGGTCACCTGAATTCCTCATGCTGCGGCTCATGGACCTTTCAAGTCATCAGTGCTCCCTTCTTTAAACCAGAGTATTTCAAAAGACAAATACACAAGTGCCACTTAAAAGTGAGGAGTCTATTTGGCCTTCTGAGACAAAGAAGGCAAACCCGTTTGACAGACCTTTAGACCACGAAATTGATCAGAGAGCTGGAACATCTCTCCTATGAAGAAAGGCTGAGTGAGTAGGGGTTGTTCAGACTAAAGACCTTATTGTGGTCTTTAAATATATAAAGGATGAGTTTAAGATAGATGGTGTGTTTTGTTTTGTTTCGTTTTGTTTTGAACAATCAATTCATGTCAAATAATTTCAGTCATGGTGCACAGCTTGTACACATTTTAAACACATGTAACCCCTCCTTCTGCAGAATAGCTTTTGGAAGATAGTTTAACTGAATAACTTTTTTGTTCCTGTAACGTTTACTATGATGTAATTTTGTCTTGCATCTACTGACAGGAAAAAAAAAAAAGAGTTAATTAATTTTAATCTGTGACAGATGACACTGGATTTGCTTAATGAGGGTATAACAAATATTTGACACTCCAGTTCACCTTACCTTTATTAAAATGCAAACGGATTTAATTTCAGCATAGTAGTTGGAAGGGTAAATGTAAAAAAATAAAAACAGCATAAGTGATCAAATTCTGATGCTGGCCAGATGTGATTCATCTCGTACATATAATCTCATTAACATTTATACATGAGATAAGAGGAGTGACACACCAGTTTACTGAGGTTGTTTCAGCTGACTGCTTTCCAAAGGGTTTTTTTATAAAATGAAAAAGTAGGTTTGCACTTTTAGTCTGCTAAAAAGAAAATGTGTGTCTGTGCTAAAAGAAAATGTGTGTCTGTGCTTTGAGTTTATACAGAAAAAAAATCTTCAGACTGCAAATAGGTGCTTGTCCTGATTATTCACCACTGGTTGAAAGCTTAAAGATATAATTTAAAAGGGTTGCAGGGTGAAGTCATGTGAACCAAGTACTCTTGCCTCATCACAACTCATGAGCATCAGCAGAGCCAGACGCTCTAAAGGTCCAAATTTCTCTGACACAAATTGTACTCCCATCCAGAGGAGAATCATGTACCTGTTATTTGCATTCTAAGATTTGTTGTAAGACCTATATATTCCCAGAAAGCATGCATCTCAAGCTGGAACTGGCTCCAAGCTTTCTTCTAACAAATGGAATAAACATAATTCATTTTAACTCCATCCATGTTTAATGTTAGAGTGGTTTTCCCTCTGAACTACACAGTTAAGATTGAGCTTGAAATTCTAGCAATGCTTGAAAAGTTATTCTAAATCTGAAGAAAATTACTTATTGCAGGTCTATTTCAGCTTCAAAAGATATATACTATTACTAGCTAAGAATTCATTGCTTAGCACAGATTTTTAAAAAGAATCTTATACCACTAGTTAATATTTTCTACCCACTTCCAACAAAGTGAACTGAACTGAGAAGTCTACAGTAAAATACTCATGATAATAGTTAAGAATATTGCAGTGTTCTACAATACAAGAAGTCCTACAGTACTTTTTTTAAAGCCCTACAATTCTTGACATAGAGTAAGGACACACAAAAAAATAAAAACAAACAAACAGACAAACAAGAAAAAGCAGAGGGAAGGTCCGTGCCTTTTAAACAGCAAGAAGTAAAGCTGCCATCACTTAAAGATTCCACTTCCCTCTTAGAAAAATTCTTTCATCTCTGCTAGAAGTAACCCAGGTTGTTGCTTCTCAAAAACCCCATGTATGACATAGAAACAAAATGCAGAGGTTCATGAAGGCTTGGTATGTCATGCTGCTGATACCAGAAGAGTTTCCTTTCCCCTTCTGTTCATTCCAGGTGGATCTCACCCCAACCTTCCCAGGAAGGTCCACACAAAACTTATGATGTCCTGATATCTACAAGCATCAATGGCAGAAATGTCACTGCAAGCAGTTCTTATATCAATTACATACACAAAACAAATGAACCCGCTAGCACTTATAAAAATCAGCTCTTTCCTTATCCCTCATTATCCTAACATACACTTTACCTGAGGGGGATCCTGCAGCTACCATTCAGCATGGCAGCTTCAAAGGAAATGGGCTTGAGGACTCCCAGAAAGCTCTCTAATGAGAAAGAGGAGGAATGACCTATAACAATTCATTTATGTACAAAATGAAATAACTGTCAGTGGATAGGGCATTCAGGTGAAGACATTTATGAAAGAAAAAAAGAAATCTTTAATCTACAAGCTGAATGAAAGAAGTCTTATAAACAAAACCATACTGACATAAGTAAGACTAAAAGACTGAAATCCAATTTTAGTCTTAAAAAAATCCAGCATCAGTGTTTAACAGTAATTTCTGAATTTATCAGAGTTGTCTGGCATTTATGTTATATTCAGACTACAAGATAAATAATGGGTCTTTCCTAATCTCTCAACTAACAGACAGTATACACAGAAATTATCTTAACTATCTGGAATAGTTTGTAAAAAGCACAACAAGTGTCACAAATCTTTAAAAGTTGCCTGGCCATCCAGGAGCTGCATCACTGATGAGAGAACCATGTTTCTTTTAAAAGCATGTGTGTACACATTTGTGGATGCACAGAGGGAGAAACAAAAAGCAGCAAGACCTCTGCCCATATCCTGAGGCCTACAAATGGAGTTCAGCCTTAAGAAAACAAATCTTGGTTGCATACTGGAATTGAATTTAAAATTTTGCTTGGAACTGTGTTATCTCTATAGAATCCAACTGTTTGTCAGTGTCACACAGAAAAGTGTGCATCTAAATGTAGATCATGTTGTATAATTGCTCCTCGGTTTCCAAGCGTTCCAGTCATATTCATCATTCCGTAAAATGCTGCTAAAGTCGTGTTTTTCAAGCACCCAATGTGTTCCTGAGACTAAACAGCAATATAGATAGTGAAAAATGGAGTTAACCTGTTGTTGGACTAAGGAACTGATACAGACTTTAAGCCACCGTTACTACCCAGATATGCACTGCTGGGTTTGGTTAAGAAATTTAAATCATCTGGTTCTTATCATATCCCCACTGTTTAGAGTATGATGAACTGCCAGTGACAATATGCAAGGCTCCACTGAGGCTGTTGCCTAAACTTGTCCTTTGCTACTGTGAAAATTATGATAGGGACAGAAAACCGGTATTTTTTCTCTGTTATATAGTCTTTCTGTCCTCTCTTTTCAGATACATGCAAGTGTATCCCTCTATGAATTCTTGCCAAGCCATAGTTCTCCCTTTTTGTGTAGTGCTTGAGCATCCTTTGATGTTTGTCACTGTGGTCAAATAGGTACTTCACACAGTACTGGAGCGCTGTCTGTACTGAACTAGGAAAAATCTGCTCTCAGCACTTACCTAGGTGTGCTACAGCAGGAGACGAGGCCAGTGACCTCATCCATTTTTAAGAAATGTATATTTCAAAAGTTCAACCAGTTTAAATACATGGTTTATAAGATTTCATTTGCACAATGTTGTGTATCTTTGTTGCATTCCATCCAAGGTAACAGCTGGATTACAGCTCAGATGGGAAACTGCTTGGAAATCTCTGGCCTTTGAAGGAATGCAAGGCAGAACAAAATCACAGCCAGTTAAATTAATATTGGTAATTGCTGTCAAACAAAATGTTAATGTGCAAGACATTCCTGACTAGATCTTAAAACTTTTTGAAGTCATTACCTTGGAAACATCATAAGTAAAATACTCTGATGTTCTGTTTGCAATGCACAAAAAACATTTAATGTATCTAGGCAAAGAGTTACACATCATTTTAAACAGTACTGTGTTACCGAAGCACATCCAGTCCTCCAGAATAACTGTACCATACTGAAGAAAGGGCTTAATAAATTCCCTGGAAGCACTAAGATTCCTCATGCCAGTACCTGTCCTCCAGCTCCAAGAAGAGATCTGTCCATTTCATAAGCTGAACTGTACCAGCCCACTTGCTCCAGGCTTCACGGTCTTGGAGGTTAACTGAGAAATTTTTTCCTCTGTTGCACTTGCAAGGTCAGGCAAAAAGCTGTGAGGGGATCAAGAGAGTATTTCCTACGGAAAACTCCTGGCATGGGGAATCCTTGATCAGAGTGACTCCAGAGCCCAAGGAAGACACTGGCATAGGAGCACATATGTGTGAGGGTATATACTATTTTTGGGTAATTACTCTATGCGCAGACTTCTGTTCAGATATACCATTCGAGATCTATTTTTCTTATTTCAGCATCCTAAAATAGAATAAAGAAAAAGGTTGAAATCTCCTTCTTGATAATTTTTAATTTACTTTTTCTTCAGGATCAAAATCATCCATCACTTAGAAGAAACAGCAGAAGACACCTTGATAGGAAGAAGAGGAAACCTCACTGAGATCCTTTTGCAGTGTTTCAGTACTTATTCTCTTCCTGTGAACACAGACAAGGCAAAGAGCAATAGGCGGACAGTTTTTCTTTACCCTGAAGGAAGACACCTGATGTATATACAGCTAGCTCAGTTCCCAGGGACATAAGTAAAAAATTCATTGGGTTAGTCCTTCCAGTGCTGCACTCCTTCTTTTAACAGCACAGTCATGCAAGGTGGGCTCATTACTAAGGGAAAAGAAAAAGGAAAATTATGGCACTGTTAACTTCTTGCACAGGAAAGCAGAAGTTCATCAAAGAGGAAATAAACCCTTCTCCCTTCCTAGTGATAAATGATCTTATATAGTTATTGCATAAGTAATAAAGACAAAGTGTCACTCTGAGCTCAGTTGTCCTGAAAACAGAACACCTATACTCTCAGGGCTGTACACCTCTGCAGGCTCTGACAGTCATTAGCTTCACACATCACTGCTCTCTGAAGGATAAAAACACTGCCAGTCTTGTCCCCATGGTTGCATGGGATTCGTCCCACCATGAAGCAAGTTATATAACTGTATATATGCAGTCCCTCAAAACTTCTAATATGGAGTATACAGCTTCCAGTCTGCAACAAAACAGGGAAGGAACATTTAAACAGCCACTTCAGGACTTTCAGAGCTAAACAGTCATTCTCAAACCTGAAAGTTGTATCCCAGGAGAAGTGTGCCAAACATGAGCTCATTTCTTCTCCTAAAAGGGCAGCAGCCAGCTGGGGGGAGGGGCTGTTGGCAGAGGATGGAGCTGACACCATATCACTTCAGCATGTTGTACACTGCACTCCCTATAACATTTTATAACAGTGCCTTTTAAAATTCAGATCTGTCCTATCTCTCACTCCACTTACCTATTTGAAAATACACACCAGCAAAGCCACATGAATACATGAGCTCTCTTTCTTGCTCTCACAGACCCAAGTCACAACACCATGTTGCATTTAAAGCTTGACGTGTTGGTGTAAACACCAGACATAGGTGATCCTGTACAGAGCAGGTCCAAGCTGGCTCAGCCTCAGACTTGTCGCCTAATTGAGTCAGAAGGGTTTTCGAGGCCAGTACTGGTTCAGATGCAGGATGGATGAAATCACCCAATAGCATGGGTTCAAAAGTGCATCTCGCACTCAAGGACTTTGTGTTTGCCTTCCACG
>NW_008619812.1:13648-16189 GCF_000691845.1 Merops nubicus | reverse complement strand
GGAAAGAGTCCTCAGAGATGCACAGGAAAGAAGAGATGAGAGTAAAATTGTTATCTGTGACAAAGCCTATTATATGCCAAATGTTTTCTAAGTGGTGGGAACTGAAAGCTGTGTGCTGGCTGGGCTGTGTTCATCAGCGTCAAGAAAAAACGGCCAACCTACGGCAGACGGTTCCAGCTCCAGTGGTTAACCACTGCATCCCTCAAAGAGGAGGGGTAATACACTGAAGAAGCATATATCAGCCATTTTACCTTGTTTTGTTAAACTAACCTTCAGCTCTACATATTCACGCAGCCTGTGACCCTCTGTAGAGGTCACAACATCCAATAGTGAGACCTTATGTGCACCAAACCTCATGTGAAGCAGATTTAGAAACTCTGATACTGAAAGTCAGAGCTGGAAGATCTTGTCACATCAGCATAGATTTTAATGGGCTCATCAGCTTGAGGATGGCCCAGCCTCCTCTGGAGCAGGTCAGAGCACTAAGACAAGGTGTCAAAGGTTGCAACTGGAAGATAACACTCTGGTCAGGATGCATTTCAGAGAAGGGAGGAGAGCTCTTCAAGGACTTGTGTAATTTCAGATAAACATCTACAATAATGAATTTTATTAAAAATAAATGAAAAGTCCTATTCTTCTGATGGTCTGCCATTTCCTCCAGTTACCTCATGGAACGGTGTAGGTGTTTATTTTAACAACTAGGGGCCATATAAAGGGCTGAAACATTAAGCCTCAGTGGAGGCAGAAAAACTGAAAGGGAAATATTTATCTAAAAAAATAAGAGAGGGAACAGAGAGAAAGAAGAGAAAAGGAAGAAAAAGTGAGGAAGAAAGGGGGAGTCAGAGGAGAGAGAGAGAAGTAAAGAAGGAAAGAACAGATAAAGGTCAAGATCCCATGTCATAACAAAGAATAAAATGAAGACAGGGAAAGGAAAAAAAAAAAACAAACAAAAAACAAAAACCAAAACCAACCAAACAAAAAAAAACACAACAACAACAACAATAACAAACCAACCTGATGGGATGCTTTTGAATTAAAAATACAACTTAGACTCCATCTAAGATATTTATTCTCCCCTTAATCACCAAATAATTGATCTTAAATTAAATAATACGTTTCTTTATAGGAAAATACACCCAGTTTTTGAGAGCGTGCAGTACCAAGGTAGAGGAGTTTTCTAGGAATACCTAATTTTCTTTTCCTGATATCATTTTACATCGAATTACAAAGATGGGAGGGCCTAAATACTGTCGGGATATAAGCTGGTGTTACTCTCATACTGCCTTCACTATGTAACAAAATAGTTATGTTTCTGTTGCTTTCAACAAATAAGACACATCCAGCCTTTGGAACCAGTACTTTGCAAAGAAAAGATATGCATTCCCCTCTGTCCATCAGTCTTCAACTCTGGTACTATGTGATAACACACTCCTACTTGTGCTGGTATTTACTAGCTCTGATGGGTGGCTGAGCCCATCAAAGAATGCTAAAATTTGGATGAACAAAACCAACTCTTAAAAGTTTTTGTTTCAGAGATTTCTACTGAGTTACCTCCTTCTCCCCTTCAGCTAATTCAGATCTTTCATCTTTAAAACATGGCCCTGGCTAGACCTTAAGGAAGGTATTTGTGATACCACAGTAACTTGAAAATCCCCCACTCTCTTTTTAAAAGTTACAGGAACTATGAAAATGTCATATCCAAAACACATTTACAATCATAATCCATCCACATACCAAAATGAAAAAAAAAAAGAAAAGACAGCCCAAGGTTTGTAAGGGCAGTTATATTTACCCTCAGCAGATGCTTTTAACAGTCCAGGCTGAAAGGAATATGAGGATTTAAACAAGCTAGTGAGCAAGTAAATAAGTAAGTAATCCACCAATCTGATGCAAGCAACAGAATGTTAGGAGAAATTATTGCTTCCTTTATTCCCTTTCATTTCTGTGTCTGTTGATGTAGCAGAGGGTCTAAACAATACACTTGCAAACTTCAAACAGGAACTGAGATTATATCCAACAAAGCTAGGAGGGGAAATTCAACACCCCTATGGTACATTCATATGGAAACAAAAGGAGTTATATTTATTTTATGGGACAGTTTGAATTTATTACAAATTGCATATAATTTCCTGTCTCATTTCTTGAGCACTCTTGGAATCTATTTCAGGATGTCTTTTGTTATCCCCCCCCCCCCCTTCCCTCTGCCCTGACACCTTCTCTGCTGAACTTGCTCTACAAGAAGTCCCTGAAAGGCAGAAATCTCAGGGCAACCTCTAAAGAGTAGAAGCTTTGGAAGAAATTCTGTAAAGGTAGTGAAGATGCAAATGGAAACAACGTGGAAATTAATGCACTGTGGAATCAGTGAACACACTGCTTATTTCTCTACACTACTAAAAGGACTGCTTCTGTAAGTTGTGTCTAAATAATACACAGGTGGCAAAACTATTAAGATTTCTACATATGCTTGCCTTGGAAGCATATGTAGTCTCATAAGTACACACACTGGTTTCCGTCCTTCATTCACCTGTCTATATATTAAAA
>NW_008619812.1:0-13617 GCF_000691845.1 Merops nubicus | reverse complement strand
AAAAAAATGGAAAGGCACCCAGAATTAGTAATCCCTGATATGGTAATATCTCACTGTCAGTGAAGCAGAGAGGGTCCTGGCCTGCAGTAGTCTTCAATGTGCACAGCCAGATTCAGGACACAGCAAACCTACAACACCCAGCAAAAGTGTTCTGTTGAAAATAAGATAAATGGACCACTCAGAGGTTTCACAAGAAGATATTGATGAGCAATGTTTTCTGGAGGTGTTTTAATTGCTCCTGTGCATGACACCTAAATACCACATGTAAAAGCTCAAAATAAAAAACAGTTACTAAATTAAAAGACTTCAGTACAAAGTCTAAGCATTCTCAGAATGGTATTCGCTGCTTCCAAAAAGGGCAAAAAGTCTAAAATCTGATGACCCTATCCAATTATGGGAGAACCTTCAACAGAGACAGATAAGATACTGCATACAATTACTCTGAAAAAGAAATTAAGCATTTGAGAATGGTATTTTTAAACCCATGATATCAACCTTTAAATCTTTCTAGTATGTATAATCCCCAATGGACAACCCTCTCTCTTTGTCCTTTTTGCATCAGGAAAAATTTTGGCTAATTAAAAAAATAGATCTGACTTTATATGGTGAGTCTTAGCATGCGTGATAGCAAGTCTCAGACCTGTGATGAAGTGTTTTACATTCCCTGAGATAGGAGGACATCCAAATTATCAGACTGCACTAAACATTCACTATTATAGGTCTGTGTTCAACGCTACGTGGGGTTAAGGATCTAGAGAAGATTTTCCACCACTCCATGAAATGTGTGTCACTTGCTTACTTCCCCAGTTTTGCCTAAACACAAATCTAAAGCCTAGGGGATGTTGTAAGACCTTGAAAATCCAAAGCTTGGCAGCTATCTGTTAAGGCAAACCTACTGTCCATTGGCTGACATGAAAAGATGGAGATGTCAAATGCAAAAGTTAGCCACTCCTGTACACCAGTTAGGAATAACTTTTGGTTCATACCAGATATTCTGATGGAATTCAACATTTCACGCCAGCTTTTTATTAGTTGCTGTCTACCACATGAGAAGATTTCTTTCATAACTGTCCTTGGCTTGGGCTGAAACAAGTAATTTATTTCTCCTTTTCCTGCTCCCCATTCTGTTACCGTAGCATCTGGTGGTTGATGTATTTTCACTGGTTTTTCACTACCTTCAGCTTTCTGATTGTTTCTGTAAGGATGACCTTATTATTCTGCTTTCCTTTCTCATATGGGAGAACACATGCCTTGATGGCAACAGCCTGTAATCTCCTCTATTTATTTTTCCCCATGTAATTGTTGCCCATACAGCTCTCAGTTTTCTTACAAGCTTAAGAAAATAACTATGAAAAGAAATAGAAACAACAGTGTAGTCTGCAGATTTTAACATGACAACACTGTAACAGAAACCACAAGGTTATATTTGGATGGCTAATGCCACAGTTATAAAAGGATTATTCAGTTTTTGTTTGCTTCAGTGAAAATTCAGTCATGCAGCAACTGATAGGCATTTCCTAAAGAATTATTTGCCTGTGCACGTGGATGTGGATTACTCAGGAGTTACATTAACTCATGAAGCTTTTGAGCATATGAGTTTGTCCATCTGACAGATCCATGACTATAGGTGATAATGTTCTAATATTCTGACTCTCCACAGTGCTCAATTTCAGTTTCTTTTATTATACATAGCCAGACCTATGAAGCTAGCAAAACTAATTGAAACAAAATATATTTCATTTTACTGACACAGGTGAAGCAGACTAACAAGCCTCCATTAAGTAATGACTCCCATTCAGTAATGCCCAAAAGAATAAAATTTCACAACATGACCTCTGTTCAGCTCATGCAAGCCTTCACACTTGATAGAAAAAGATTAAATAAATTCTATATTAAAAAAAAATCTGAAAGGTCAATAAAACAAGTCCAAACACAAAATTCTAGAATGATGTAGGAAGAAAGTGATGAGTATACATACTTAGTAGCATCTAGGCCTTCAAATAAGAAATTATTCTGTTTCATAGACATGAAACATTCAGAGTACAGCAGCATTGGCCACAAGCCACAATGGTCAGAAGTTTTTCACTTCTTCATGTGAATAAATCTGAGCTTTGTATAGTTGAACTCGGTATTTTTCAGCACACCTTTACCCATCTGATGTGCTGAACTGCCAGTCTGTACACACACATTACTACAGATGAAGATCTATGTGTTCACTTTGAACCCTGTGCTCTCTCTACAGCTACGGTTGGAGATAGAAAGGAGCAGAAGTACAACAATAGGTAGACATATATACAGATGAAATGGAGATCTGTTAGGCTTTGTACATTCACATGTAAACAAGAAACATTATATTCATTCCACTGGCTAATTCTGCTTGTGGTCATCCAAGACAGAGCAATTAGATAGTACAGAACTGTAATGCCAAAAAGCCTGGAAGGAATGGACTATTGTATTTGACTTTTCCATGTACAAATTAGCACAAATAGGAAAGAAATCCTCCAGAAAAACAAGTCTACTCTATCACAGTACCTAGTGTTACTTCTATAAGTACCACAACAGCAATAAATAGGGCTTAAGAAGCTGCTGAAAAGATGATAACAAACAAATGCAACTGTGATTAAACACCCTTTTGACATGAAGTGATTTGACTTCAAGTTTGGATGAGCACATAGCTGCTTATGGTTTTGGCCACATCACCTTTGACCTGGACAACTGTGATAAGCTTGTGTTAGGCTTTTATTTTTGAACCATAGAAAGAGAAATCTTTGGAATGGAATGACTGTCTTCTTGTATTTCTCTTAAAAGTAATGTGCTGATATTTCCCTTAGCATGTGAAAGTTCACAGAGCAATGAGCAAAATTCTCCAAATACCTAGTCTTAGTCTGGAAAGAGAGAAATTGTCTTTTCAAGTTACTTTCAGACTTTTTCAAGACAGACACCTAGTGTTATGGCTCAGATTCTCAGAAGTATCTATGAAAGTGCCTACCTCCCCTTTATGCCAGGGAAAAATGTATGTCTGAGTATGAAGCAAGTTCTAGGGCCATTAACGAATGAACTACTGACCCCCACAGACCTTATTCAAGCACCACTTAAACAAAAATTAATAATGTTTCTTCTAAGAAGGTGAAAATTGTTGATGGAGTAAGTGTGCTACACTCACTACTACACCACTACAGGTCTGCCCTGAACTAGACTACTAGCTAACAAGGGAACAGATGAGGTTATTGCTAATACTGCCAGTGGGGCTGTCTATTTCCTTAGCATCATGTGCACATGGGCTGCACATGCATTTGGGCTATGCAACCTCCTTACCGAGGCAAGGATGCTGAATGAAGACTTCAGGTGTTACTTTACTTTACAATGTCATACTGAAAAAAATAGGAGCATGTCATAATCTATTGCAAGACAAAGCCTGTAAGCATTTTTAACCTAGCCTTAATGCTTGCAACTGTGAATCAATAGACTATTGATGTTACCAGAAAGTTAAATGACTAGAGGCTGCTCCTGTTGCTTGTGTGGGCAAGACAAGGGTTTTACAAGATACAAGGTAAAATGCATAAATGTAAATGTTGATTGTCATAGTTTCAAATTTGTTCCACCTTCATGACTAAAGGCTAAAACTATGAAGCTAATAACCAGGTTACAGACCTTTCCACCATGGCTTGTGTGTAATCATGCTGCAATAAACCACAGAAGTAACATGTACATCAAGGTATTCTACAACTTAACACTATCTCTATCAAATTCTTGCATATTTATCCGATCTCCTGTTGAAAGCAAGTGAGGAATTTTCCTCACCATGGAAGGAGTAAAAGAATGGATGAATCAAAAGGAAAGTTAAGCTTGCTTCATGTCACTAGTCTTAAGGCACAAAGAAATTTGGTGGGAGGTAGGGGAGAAATCTCTTGAGGCAGGGTAAGTCATACAAACTAGTATAGCATGGAATATGATGCATAATAGTTGGCAACAGAAGGCACTATTTATTTTAAAGAATTAGGGACTGAGAACTTAATTCACAAGCAGCAAAATGAAGTACAAATGTTATGAGTATGAGCTTAACATGGGACCAAACCCTACAATTGTTACAGTCTTGTTGAATCATATGTCCTGTTAATCTTCCCTAAATTATTAAGGAAGCATTGGCTCATAATCTGTTGCAGTCATCAGGTTATAAACTTCTCATTTTCATAAATAAATGCTGACTTTTTGCCATACTGCATGAATTCAGTGTTTTAAATGGAAAATAAACCTTTAAATAAACTAAGTCTTTTACATCAGTCTGGACAGCATTCCGATGGTTAATTAGTATTTAGTGATTCTACATCCAAAAACTTTTTCTTAAAATTCATACAATAATAAGCATTTTGAATACAGTTATCCCACTGTTAGTGTCCCCATGAGGCTAATAAAATATGTGTTAGGATTAGTTTACAATGATTACCATAGATTGTTTTATGCAGATAAATAAGAAGATGCAAGCTGCTATAAAGTTCATATATTTCTTTAAGATTCTTTGCTATTCGAATGACTACATTCAGACAAATCTTCAGAAAAAAAAACCACACGTATGTATGCCAAGATGACTACGGTATCAAAAGTATGTGTATACTAATATTCTTACCGCAGATTTTACATTTAATCTCAACCAAACAGCAGAGCTACAGCACTCAGCTGTAGAGTCTTATCAAGATAATCAAGGGTAGTATGTAAGAAAATTGCATAGTAACTACCAGCTTTACAGCCCTGAAGTTTAACAGATACCACGTAAAATATTTTCAAAAAGTTGGTATAAACTTGTGTCTGTAATGAGTTCCAGCAGTAATGAGAACTCATTTAAGCTGGCTGCAGGAAAAAGTTCATATGCTGTACCTGGTTCCTCTGCATGTGCACAACGGAAAAACATTTTTTCTTTTCTGTTTTCTTTCAGGAAGGAAGAAAATTCCAGGAACATTACAGCGTGATATAGTTTAACTTAAAGAGAGGAGAAACAGCTCTTCTCTAAATCCCAAGCAGTTAAATCACCATTCACAGGTCATTGTTCTCCAAGTTTATAAAACTGATGCCAACATCAACTTCTTGGTTCTGCCTCCAGCAACCCACAAAATCAAGGCTCCAAGCCTGCAATACTTCAGAGAGGATAAGCTTTACATGATTTGTGCAAAACAAACTCTGCCTAACTGCGATCTTAAGGTTTCAAAACATACCCACCCACACATCCACATACAGATACAGTATCAGCTACTAACAATACATATTTTCAGAAAAGAAACGTCATTTACCAGGACGAGAGAAGCCAGAAGCAGGGTGCCAGCAGTTGTCCAGCGGTAGCCCTCCATAGTCGGGTTCCTGCCGGACCTGTGGTCAGACAGTGCTCCAGCTGTGAAGCGCTCGGCTGCCTGCTGTCACATCCAGCGCTGGGGCGAACCTTCAGCCCTGCTTCTCCGCCTCCATCAGCCCTGCTCACATTTCCTGACCCTGGCGTGGGTGAATGGGTTGGGGTGAGCTGCGAGGAAGTGCTCCCTGAGCCGGCGAGCAGCCAATCCCTCTCCTGCTAGTCAGACATGCAGCACAACAAAGCCAAGGGGTCTATGGAAAATGGAACAGTGGAAGGCAGAGGGGAAGGAAAAAGAGAGAGAGAGAGAGAGAGAGAGGAGGAGGAGGAGGTGAGGGAGGAGGAGGAGAGAGGCAGAGTGGTACAGCTGAAGGGATTGCTCTGCCTTCAGCTAGCCGTTCTCCAGTAGCTCTGCTCCACCACTTGCCATGAGCTGTTCACACTTATTGCTAGGTCAGTAGCTCTCCTCCTGAGCAAGCATTGTTGCAGACAGGAGGGAAACTTAATCTGTGTTAATACATAGCGTATGCCATAAAAGGCACCAATCGGAAAATGCTGAAATCCTACAGGGAGGACGTACGTTTTACTAAAGCCTTGTATTCTCTACAGAAAAATGTTTTCTGGAAGCCTTTTACACCTTTTTTTTTTTTTCAGCAATGAAGGAGTCTGACTGCTCCCAAATTATAAAGCAGGATGTTTCTAACAGGACAGAGTGGCAGCCTGTCACTACTTTTTTCTTTTGGGGGAAAATTTAAAAAATTACTCTGTTCTCTGTTAGAAAGAGAGTGAGCTTATTGGAGGAAGAATTTTGCACAGAAAAGCAAAGATCTACCCACCTCAGGAAAGATGGGAACTCTGGCTTTTAAGTATTGATTTGAAAGATAGCAGTTTTAAATCACAGATCTCTCTCTGTTCAGGATTCATGCAGTTTGCATGCCTAATGCCCCTGCATTACCTGAAGACTCCGGCTATTTTTTTTCCCCAAAACTGGATCTAAGAGCATTTTCTCAATGCAGTAGGTATTCTCCCACATGGTGCTAAGATAGATGTCTCTTGCAGCCACAAAATTATGGTGCTGCAGATCCATGGTGGTCCAGATGGGGATGTAGAAAGCCCTGTCTTGTCTAAGCTGTTGTCATACCTCGGTAAGCTCAGACAATGAAGGAGAAAAGTAAGATATATGCATGTTAAAGGTAGACAATAGTATGCTAGCAATAAGCCTGAAAAGTGTCTGAAGTCAGAAACTAGCAGAGGAAAGGGAAACTCTGCCAAGGGCACCAGGACTGGAGACAGAAAGGAAAAAGGAGCAAACGTAGACCACAGATCATTTAAGAGAACTGTGCACCAGTAGAAACGAAAAGCAGCCTGGAAGAAAAACTGGATGAGCAGATGGAGAGTGATACAGAGCTTGCAAAAGGGAAGGAACAGAGAGAAGAAAAGAGTTACAGATGTTGAGAAGTCAGATAGGAAGAAAGAGGATCTGGCTTGGTATAACAGGAACATAAATGTTTGAAGACATCTGAAGACCAAAATAGAAAAGAGATAAACTAGAGAGAGTTGGGCTTTGGAAATTATGCTGAAGAGAAAAATTTGGAACAAGCAACTAAAGTAATTAGGAACAATGGGAGAAACAGATTTCAGCTTGCACAGGCCAGCAGTATCTTGGTTGGGGACATTCAGACATGGCAGGCAAGGAAAAGGAGTCAGGAAAGACTGAAAAGGCCCATTGGGAAGGAGTCACAATCAAAACCCAGCTAGGTGGACTGAACACAACAGGCATGAGAAAAGACCTGAAATGGATACTAAGATTCTCCTGCCACTAGTGAGACCTTCATGTGTCCAAATCCCCTCACACAGCACAGACACCACTTCCTGGAGGAGAGGGGAGAAAGGGACCATTTTGCACGGCCCTCTGGCTCAGAAGTGGGGAAACCACTGTAGGATGACATCATGACAGAATTTACAGCTTCTCATATTGCCCTTGAAAATTCAGGAAAAAAAATGTGTAAATATACTAAAAGTCTAGCATACATTTTATAAATAACAACACCTCCACCACCACACAAAGCCCCCAAATCCTTTGTTTCACAAGCAGTGTCAACACACACCTGACAGCTGCACAAAACTACTCTTTCCGTACAACTCCTGGCCACTGCGGTCTGTTTTCTCCTGCACTCTGTTCCTTTTCCCCAAGAAGACTAGGATCATAGGAGAAGTACTTACAGAGGGCTCCTGGAATGAGATTGTCAAGGCCAAATTTTTATGGTAAACAGCAAAGTTTGTAGCACTGAATGGATGAAATTATGACAACTGAATTTTTAAGAACCAAGCTGCTGCAATTATGATTACATGGCTTACAATGGATGAAACAACTGAGAAGGACATTTCCATAACCATATGATTGTCTTCTTTTGCTGTTGTTTCATTTTTCTTTTTCTTTCTCTTAGCCCAGCTTTAAACTGGAGATGTTGCATGAAGACTACATATGCCCATTTCAGGATTCTTGATTTTGGATATTTTTTTATTCAACTTTGGAAAAGGTAGAGCCTTTTAAAAGGAATTTTTGAGGATTCTTCTTAGTACAGAAATATCAACAAATCAAATAAGCTGGAATAACTGGATTATTCTTGGATTCTGTATGTACTGCCATTGTTTTGCTCATGGACTGCCTATTGCAGCTGATGGCAATTTTGCATGGATAGTGATGGCAAGGGAAGGGAGTTAATCAAAGAATCATTTAGGTTGGAAAAGAACCCTCAGATCATCAAGTCAGACTGTTGACCTAACACTGTCAAGTCCACCACTAAACCATGCCCCTAAGCACCTCATCTCCATGTCTTTTAAATACCTCCAGGGATGGTAACTCAAGCACTTCCCTAGGCAGTCTGTACAAATGTTTGATAGCCTTTTTGATGAAGATTTTTTTTCCTAATATCCAACCTAAGTCTCCCCTGTCACAATGTGAAGTCTTTTCTTCTGGGCCTATCCTCTTGTATCATGACCTACCCTCAGTATTGCAACCACCTCCACAAGGAAAAAAATATGACTTATAGTTGTGCGCAAGGAAAGCCTATTGATGAAGACTTCTCACTCCAGCTACTGAAGACTTAACACTCACAGGCTCTCATCCTGCTGGGGGTTTTCATCCACCCTTCTGTCTGCTGGAAAAGTAGCACAGCGAGCTGTAGGCAATCCAGGTGACTCCTGGAATGCACTGGGAATAACTTCTTAAGCCAGTAATAAACTGCGTTACTAAAGGGGATGAGATATTAGACCTGATGATCACCAATGCAACTGTACTAATTGATGACATTAAGACAGGAGGCAGCCTGGGCTGCAGTGGTCACACACTAGTGGAGTTCACAGTCCTGAGGGATATGGATCAGGTGGAGGGTAAAGTTAGGAGCCTGAATTTTAGGAAAGCAAACTTCTAGCTGTTTAAGTAGTTAGTCAGTAGGAATCCCTGGGAAATGGTTCTAAGGCACAAGGGAGTAGATCACAGCTGGCAGATCTTTAAGGACACTTTCCATAAAGTGAAAGAGCCCTTACACATTCCTGATTTCTTACACCCCCCAGGTGTAAGAAATCAGGAATGGAAGCCAAGAGCTGGGCATGGCTGAGTTGAGATCTGCTGGTCGAACTAAGGGGCAAGAAGGAAATGCACAGGTAGTGGAAGCAGGGACAGGCATCCTGGGAAGAGTGTAGGGACACTGCGTGGTTGTGTAGGGATGGGGTCAGGAAGGCCAAGGCACAGCTGTAGCTGAACTTGGCAAGGGATGCAAAGAATAATAAGATTTTCTACAGGTACGTCAGCCAGAAAAGGAAGGTCAAATAAAGCATACCCTCACTGATGAGCAAGACTGGCGAGCTGGTAACAACAGATGAGGAGAAAGCTCCAACATTTTTGCCTAGTCTTAACGGAAAATGTCTCTTCCCAAACCTCCCCAGTGGATGGACTGCAAGAGAGGGGCTGGGGGAACAAAGTCCCTCCCATTGTAAGAGAAGATGAGATTTGTGACCACCTGAGGAACCTGAGCACCGGTCTAGGGGATATGATGAAATGCATCCTAGAATCTTGAGAGAATTGGCTGATGTAGTTCCCAAACCACTCTGTGAAAAGTTATAGCAGTCATGTAAAGTCCCTGATGACCACAAAAAGGGAAACTTTACATCTATTTTTAAAAAGGATAGCAAGGAGTACCCTGGAAACTACTGACTTGTTAGTCTCTCCTTTGTGCCTGAGAAGATCATGGAGCTGATCCTTCTACAAGTGCTAAGGCATGTGGAGGATGAGAAGGTTATTCAAGACAGCGAGCATGGCTTCACCAAGAGCATGTCTTTCCTGTCCAACCTAGTAGCCTTCTATAATGGAGTGACTACATCAGTGGACAAGGGAAGAGCTATGGATTTCTCTATGGTTTTTCACACTGTTCCCCACAACATCCTCCTCTCCAAATTGGAGAGATATGGATTTGATGAGTGAACTGCTTGGTGGATAAGGAATTAGTTGGATGATCACATCCAGAGGGTGGTGGACTATGATTTGATAGAGACAGAGATCTGTGAAAAGTGGTGTTCCTCAGGGGTACATACTGGGACCAGTGTTGTTTAATATCTTCGTCAGTGACACAGACAGTGGGATTGAGTGCCTCCTCAGCAAGTTTGCAGATGACACCAAACTCAGTGGTGTGGTTGACATGCCTGAGGAACAGGATGCCATCCAGTATGACCTGGACAAACATGGGAATTGGGCCTGTATGAACCTCTTGAGGTCCAACAAGGTCAAGAGCAAGGTCCTGCAACTGGGTCATGGTAATATCCAGTACCAATACAGCCTGGGCAATGAAGGATTGAGAACAGCCCTGTGGAGAGGACTCGTTGGTACTGGTGGGTGAAAAGCTGGACATGAACTGAAAATATGCGCTTGCAGGCCAGAAAGCAAGTTGCATCCTGGGCTGCATCAAAGGAAATGTGGCAAGCAGGTCAAGGGAGGTGGTTCTTTTTCTCTACTCTGCTCTTGTGAGACCTCTCCTTGGGGTACTGTGTCCAGCTTTGGAGCCCCCAATATAAGAAGGACATAGACCTGTTGTAGTGGGCCCAGAGGAGAGCCACAAAAATGGTCAGAAGGCTGAAGCACTTCTCCTGTGAAGAAAGACTGAGAGAGTTTGGATTGTTCAGCTTGGGGAAGAGCAGGCCCTCAGGAGAACATATTATGGCTGCTCAATACTTAAAGAGTGTCTAAGAAAGATAGGGACAACCTTTTTAGCAGGGCCAGTTGCAACAGAACAAGGGGTAATAGTTTTAAACTAAAAGAGGGTTGCTCAGAGAGGTAGTAGATGCCCCATCCCTGGAAGTGTTCAAGCTCAGGTTGAATGGGTCTCTGAGCAATCTAATCTAGCTAAAGGTATCCCTGCTAACAGCAGGGTACTTAGACTATGGGAGGCAGTAGTGACCTTTAAAGGTTCCTTGCAAAATATTCTATTATTCTATGATTGTTACCTTCAGCAACATATTGACTCCCATCTCCCTACAACCTCTTTTCATGTAGTTGTAGAGAGCGATGTCTCCCCTCAGCCTCCATGCTAAACAATACCAGTTCCCTCAGCTACTCCTCATAGGACTTGCTCTCCTTCAGCAGCTTCATTGCTCTTATTTGGATGTGCTCCAGAACCTCAATGTCTTTTTTGTAGTGAGTTCAAGATCTTCCAGTAATGTTACCGAATTATGTGACCTGTGGTGCTCAGACATGTTGAAAAGGTGGTTTAGTTATAAAGAGCTTTGTTTATTCAAGATACGTGTTTAATCAGTAGCAGAGCATCAAAGATGTTCATAATAGCATTTTAAGTTGTATGAAATTCATCAGATCTGACATTTTGTTGCATATTTAAAATACAGACCAAATTCTAAAATGCAGCTTGAATTTTGTTTTCACAACAAACTCAAACAAACCCCATAATTTATTCATGAAACTACATGAATATACTTCCAACAGTTTGGCTTTCAGTCTTCTGCACATATTTGAACCTAGAAATCAAAGCGAAATTCTAGGAATGGAAACTTACATGAATCAAGTCCAAAGGAAAGGTCTACTCAAATTCTTGCATACAGCTTTAATGAGGAGTCATGCCCATTATCTGCCAATTTCTACAGAGCAGTGTTGCTTCTACCTAAGGGCTCTTTTGAATCACTCCTAACTGAAAAAAAAAAAAAAAGGTGAAAAAAAAAAGAAAGAAAAAGAACTGAAAAAGAAGCATAGATTTACTGCAAAATGGCTTTAGCGCGTTAAGTGCCTGCAAGTGTTCTGGAGCTGAACATCTCCATATCATGCTGCTCAGGTCCAGGGTTTTCTTATACTACATATATGTATTTTGCATGGAGTTACTTTATTTTGCTGAAAGGTCATGGAACACTATATTCTAGGTATGAAACACTAGTCTGAGTGTGGGGTGTATTTCTCTTTGGTTTGCATACCAAAACTAAAAGTTTATAATAAGAAGGAAAATATGCCCTGAAAAGGTAACATTGTCTGAAAGGTGCAAAGTCACAGGCTCTATCTATCTCCCAACTTTCTCTGTCATGCGTCCCAAATGAATACAGGAATTCAGAGCAATAAAGGCCTCCTACATGCAGCAGAAGTAACAGCTGAAACCTCAAGCGCTGTGTTAGCCAATGTGGATGGTGCCTACTGTGCCTAGCCCTTTATTTTACCTGTAAGACAGAGGTGGTTCTGAGCAAAATCATAATGCTACAGATCTGAGTCCTCAGTTCTTTATGATAACTTGCAAAATTGATATTGGAGATTGATGAGTCCAGGGCTGCGTTCGTTATCACATATGCAAATACATTGCCTCCAAACCCTGATACTACAAACATGAGCTCTTCACCATCTTGGGGAAAATGAATGAACAAATGCACATTACTCCATGTCCTGAAAATTACCCTGACCACTTTTTGAACAGACCATTAATTCCAGTTCTCCTTCACCTCTGCCAGATGTTTAAATTAAATAAGTTTGCATCTGTTTGTGAGAAGTAGAACTGTTTATCAGCACTGTACACTTATGGGAGATTATATGAAATGGAGGTGGAAGCAAAGGAGGCTGTCTGAAGCACTATTTCAAGCTCCACAAACTTAGCAATACTTGATTTGAAAAACACACATGCAGGCAGAAGAAAATTGTTAACATCAATAGGCTTTATATCAGGAAAGAGGGAACTCAACTTTGGAGCTGATCTCCCTGGGGAGAATATGTTACCATTTTCACTCAGAAGCCACCTGTCTCATCCTGGAGGCTAGAACTCTTTTTTTGCCATTAGGTCTGTGGCAACCAGGATTTTTTCCTTCTTTTTACTTTTTCAGTTAACAGTTATTCTTAGATTTTTTTCTCTTATAAACATGAATTGATTTCTGGGAACCTGGAAGCTCACACAAGTATGGAAAGTGAGAAGCAGGGGGGAGCCAGAGCTTTATAAGAAGCTTTAGATAGGATTTGCATTTACATCTGTGTGTGCCTGTGTGTGCCTTCAGCAGATGTGAAAGAAATTAGAAAGTCACAAGGACTGCAATATTCTGGAGTGCCTAGGTGAAGGTCACCCTGTTCTACATGACTTGGGATTATGAAAGCACTTCCCTCAAAAGTTAAGGTGCTGATGCAAAACTTCTACCTAGACCTTTGACTTCAGATAAAATTTGACATACAACAGAAGGAACAATATTGCTCTGAGGAGTGTGAAAACCCTCATTCACAACTAGTAGGGCAATATATAATTCAGCCTTCAGAATCATCTTGTCTTTCCCTTGTATGAGACTAGTTGACATGAGCGCTGGAGTGCAATGAGGTAATTTTGGAACCAGTGTGCTGTGACCTCTCTGTCTTTGGCACTCACATGAACATCTTTGCATAATGTGGTGAGAAGTCTCAAAAAAGAGATGATACATAACACTGCTTAATCCATTTTGTTTAACTGGACAGAAATCAGATTGATTAGATGTTTTCGCATGAAACATTTTGAGCTTTCCACGCTGAAATTGAACAGTTGCTTCTTCTGTAGGAACTGTAGGAACAGGTAAAGTGAATTCATGTGTAAGGACTGCTTCTTTCTCAAAATTTAACTGCCCTCATTGAAGGGATGAATTACAAAGAGCTCCTCCCTTCCCATGTTAGACTGTCACCATTTAAGTTCTGAATTAAGATACCTGTTGCTCTTCAGTAACAACTTTTGGCAGCCGAAAAAT
Source organism: Merops nubicus (assembly GCF_000691845.1). Lineage (NCBI taxonomy): Eukaryota > Metazoa > Chordata > Aves > Coraciiformes > Meropidae > Merops > Merops nubicus. The sequence goes on along the minus strand of NW_008619812.1, from coordinate 47 downwards.
CCAACCCAAAATCTCTGCAAAATATCTTACAGAAAATAAATAAATAA
>NW_008619811.1:1394-3190 GCF_000691845.1 Merops nubicus | reverse complement strand
CTCTGCTTTGGGGGGTCCCCAGCTTGCAGGACGGGCAGGCGTGGGCAGGAGACAATTCCAGAGCAAGGGGAGTCCCGGGCTGCCAGAAGCAGGGAGCAGCTTCTTAGGAGATGTTACATATTGCAGAGTGAAATAAGGCAACTGAACTAGGGGTGTCTGGAAACAGGAGTGAAACGAGGAGCTCGGTCCTGGAAAGGGTTAATGATGAGGAGATGAGCCTTGCTGGGGAGCACAGGGTGTTGGGGTTCATGCCCCCCTCTGGGACAGCTCGTCCCAGGATGTTGGTGAGTGATGCACGTGCAGTGATGAGGAGTGATGGAGCCATCACCAGCCTGGTACCCCCTGATGTATAAAGGATCCTCTGGGCTCCCCCACCTTTAACCACCCCCCATCTTCTGGTGGGGAGATGTCTCCAAATGGCTTAAGCCCAATTGTTCCTGTCCTGGCACCCCACTGCCCTGCATCCACCCTGCCATGGCCCACGGCCAGCCCCAGCAGGTCCTGCCCCCAACACTCACCTCTGTCTCCATTACAGCTGCTGCCAGCCCACCCATGTCTCCTGTAACTCCTTCTGCCCATCCAAAGCTTCTTCTCTCCCAGGGAGGCGTTTCCTGCCAAGAGATGGCAGATTTTAATCTCAAATTGTCTCTTTTCTTACTTGCTGGCTCCAGAAATTTAATGTGCAGGCAAACCTCCCCCTCTGGAGAAATGCAGATACAGGGTGCAGTGCCAGGAGAGCCCAGTGCCACCTCTGGAGCACCCAAAGGGGTGGATGCTCACGTCGTTCACAGCTGGGGTCCCACTGGGACTCATGGCCAGGAGTGGGAGACAACGCCCAGAAGTGTCTCCAGCTATGGGACCTCTGCAGGGTCTGGGGCTTTGTTTGGAGGAGGAGGCAGCCCCGGGCTTCATGACTCATTCCTCTAAAGAAAAGCTCTGCAAGACCCTGCCTGTTTTGGTGGCATTACAAAAATGTCACTGCATTCAGGGTATCCTGGAAACTCTCCTTGGATCAGCACTGGTGTGGCCAGCAGGACTAGGGCAGGGATCTTTCCCCTGGACTCAGCACTGGGGAGGCTGCACCTCAAATCCTGGGGTCAGTTTTGGGCCCCTCACTCCAAGAAGGACCTTGAGGGGCTGGAGCGTGGCCAGAGAAGGGCAACGGAGCTGCTGGGGAAGGGTCTAGAGCCCAAGTGTGGGGAGGAGCAGCTGAGGGAGCTGGGGGCGCTGAGCCTGGAGCAAAGGAGGCTCAGGGGAGACCTTCTGGCTCTGCACAGCTCCTGACAGGAGCCTGGAGCCAGGGGGGGGTCGGGCTCTGCTCCCAAGGAACAAGTGTCAGGACAAGGGGAAACTGCCTCAAGTTGCACCAGGGGAGGTTTAGGCTGGACCTGAGGAAAAAATTATTCTCTGGAAGTGTTGTCCAGGGCTGTGCCAGGCTGCCCAGGGCAGTTGTGTAGTTTCCCATCCCTGAAGAGATTCATAAGCCACGTAGATGTGGTGCTGAGGGTTTAGTGGTGACCTGGCAGTGCTGTGTCAACGTTTGGACTTGATGATCTGCAAGATCTCTTCCAACGCAGACAATTCTATGATTTTATGAGTCTGTGATTCTATGACTATAATTACTCAGATCTTTGCACCAGGGGTGGGGGAAGAAAGAAGGAAAAGGAAGGTGGCCTCGTGGCCAGGCAACACATGATGGGAGGGGCTGGGTCCTGGCCGGGTATGGGTGATGTGAGTGTGGACATCTCTGCATCCCAACCCGAGCTGCTGGCTGGCCGTGGTTCTGCAGCCCCCGG
>NW_008619811.1:0-1369 GCF_000691845.1 Merops nubicus | reverse complement strand
GGGAGCCATTCCCCAGCACCATGCACGAGCCTTTGGTTGCCATAACAACTGGATTCAGGCTTCAAAAATAGAAACTTCTTCTTCATTCAATTTGCCTTTTGCCCTCTGAGACAGATCTATTTCAGGCCTGGTGGTTCACTTCAGGTGTCCCTCACCAGCACCCCCGCCTGCGAGCCGGGGGCTTTGGGGACGGGGGGTTGCTCTGTTTGATGTGGTTTATCACCCTTATTCAGGCTCAGAGAAAAGGTAAAGCAGGGTGCAGGCATCATGGCCTTTGCCAAAGCCTCATCGTTGAGAAGGCTGGGGAAGGAATTTGAACAAAAAAAATCTTCCCAGCTAAGTGGCAGAGCGTGGGAGAGGTTTTTGGAGATGATCTCACTCTGCATCTCAGCTTGGACCTGCTGCTCTTGGCTGTCCCAGATAGGCTGGGAAGGTCCTACCCAACATGGGCCTCATTCTGTTCCCCCCGCACCTTCTGGATCCCGCTGTCCCCCATGGCATCTGCCATCCAGGATGGGCAATATGGGGGAAGGCTGACCCTGCTGCCAGCTCCCAGCGTTGGGGAACTGGGGTGCTTCTCCTGTGGGTTGGGGACACCCCACAATGCAGCATGCACCCGGAGCATCACCACCATCATTGAGGGGATGAGCTGCAGAGGGTTCCACAGTTCGTGTCTTGAGTTAAAAGACCCCTCAGTTCCTGTCTGTTTTGGCTTTTGGAAGATGTGTGTGTGATGTCCCGTGGAAATGGCCACATGAGCACAACCTTTTGTGCTCAGGTGTCACCTGCTGTTCCACCTTCCTCCCATCTGTGTTATCACAGCACCAGCAAGGAGAGGTTTTGCTGAGAAGATCAGAGCTCTCCTCCTCCAGTTGCTGCTAGCCTTACTTCACCTTTCCTGTCCCTTTGCTGCTGGCCTGAAGGTGCCACAGGGCACCTCCACGGGGTGGGCACAGATGATGCCTGTCTGCCTGCAGACGAGCCCCCACGGCACTTTACTGCCCAACCTCACATGTACACTGGGGCCTCACCTCCAGCGAGAGCATCCCTGGGTGATGTAGCAGGAGGAGGGATGAAGGGTTAGGATGGAGATGGGATGAGGATCCTGGGGCCTCCAAACCTAGCCTTGCTGTCCTGCTGCTTCTCCAGAACAGGGATGGCTGGTGGCATGCTGGTGGGAGTCGTGTCCCTACCCACGGGCACCCCGCAGCGAGGGGGCTGGGGCTGAGCTGCCCACCCCTGCCAGGGCCCCTGGAAAATAATGGGGGGGAAATTTAAAAAAGAAATCATTAAAATCAAATAAATAAAAGCAAAGCTAAACAAAGCAACTCCCTGGGGATGCCGGGGTGGGCTGGCCCTGCCCTGGGGC
>NW_008619810.1:0-15071 GCF_000691845.1 Merops nubicus | reverse complement strand
ATGTTGATGAGGCCTTCTACAGACAACCAGAGGTAGCCTCTAGAACACACTGCTTGGTACTCATGGGTAACTTCAATCATCCTGACATTTGTTGGGAAGCAAACACATCTAGGCATGTTCAGTCAAAAAGGCTCTTGCAGTACATCAATTATAACCTCTTAATGCAGGTAGTGGAGGAACCGGCAAGAAGAGGCAAGCTGCTGGACCTTGTATTAACGAATAAAGGAGGACTGGTTGGGGACATTAAGTTTGGGAACAACCTTGGCGACAGTGACCATGACATGGTGGAGTTTAGTATTTTACAAGGTAGAAGCAGGGCAATAAGGACTACAACCCTGTACTTCCGCAGGGCTAACTCTGCACTCTTCAAAGACCTGCTTGCAGGAATCCCATGGGCTAAGACTCTGGAGGGTAAAGGGGCCCAAGAAAGCTGGTCAGTTTTCAAATACCACTTCCTCTGAGCCCAAGACAGGTGTGTTCCCTTGAGTAAAAGAATCAGGTAGATGAGCTAAGAGACCTGCATGGATGAGCAGGGAGCTTCTAAAGGAAATCTCATGGAAGAAAGAAGTGTACAGCTCATGTAAGAAGAGTATTGTCACTGGGGAGAAATATAGGAGGATAGTCAGGATGTGTAGGAAGGCAGTAAGGAATGCCAAAGCCCTCTTAGAACTAAAACTAGCAAAGGAAGTAAAAGAGAACAAAAAGGGCTTCTTCAAGTCTATCAGTAGTAAAAAGAACACTAGGGGAAGTGTGGGCCCCCTGCTGAATGAGGCATCAATTGTGATAACTGAGGATGCAGAGAAGGCAGAGCTGCTGAATGCTGCCTTTGATTTGGTCTTTAATCCTGAGGCCAGCCCTTGTGAACTCCAGACCCTAGATGTAGGAGAGAAAGCCTGGAGGAGGGAAGACTCTCTGCTAGAGACTGGGTTAGTGTTCAGTTCAGAAAACTGAATATCCACAAGTCCGTGGGCCCTGATGAGAGGCACCCAAGCAGACTGAGAGAACTGGCTGATGTTGTCACTCTACCACTCTCCATCATTTTCGCTAAATCGTGGCAAATGAGAGAGGTGTCTGAAGACTGGAGGAAAGCCAGTGTCACTCCAGTCTTCAAAAAGGGAAAGAAAGAAGATCTGGGAAACTACAAACCAGTCAGCCTCACCTCCATCCCTGGAAAAATGATGGAGTGGCTCATTCTGGAGGTCATCTCTGAGCACATAAAGGAGAAGGTTATCAGGACTAGTCAGCATGGATATACCAAATGGAAATCATGCTTGACTAATCTGATAGCATTGTACAATGTGGTGACTGAATGGGTAGATGCAGGGAGACCAGTTGATGTAGTCTACCTTGACCTTAGCAAGGCGTTTGAAACAGTCCCCCATAACATCCTCCTGAGCAAGCTCAGGAAATACGAGATAGAACAGGCAGTGAGGTGGGTCAAGAACTGGCTGCACAATAGAGCCCAAAGAGTGGTGATCAATGGTGCCAAGTCCAGCTGGAGACCTAGTGGATCCTAGTGGAGTCCCCCAGGGATCATAGCTAGGTCCAGTCCTGTTCAACATCTTCATTAACGACCTGGATGATGGTATAGAGTGTCTTCTCAGCAAGTTTGCCAATGACATGCAACTGGAGGTTTGACTGATACAGCTGAAGGCTGTGCAGCCATTCAGCAAGATTTGGACAGACTGGAGAGCTGGGCCAAGAGGAACCTCATGAGGTTCAACAAGAAGAAGTGCAGAGTCCTGCACCTGGGAAGCAGGAATAAAATGTATCAGTACAGGTTAGGAGGTGATCTGCTAGAGAGCAGCTCTGTGGAGAGGGACCTTGGAGTCCTGGTGGACAAGTTGTCCATGGGACAGCAGTGTGCCCTTGTGGCCAGGAGGGACAATGGGATCCTGGGGTGCATTAAGAAGAGTGTATGCAGCAGAACAAGGGAGGTCCTCCTCCCCCTCTCTTGTGCCCTGGTGAGACCTCACCTGGAGTATTGTGTCCAGTTCTGGGCTCCCCATTTCAAAAGGGACAGAGAGAGTCCAGCAGAGGGCTACGAGGATGACTGGGAGACTGGAACGCCTGCCTTATGAGGAGGGGCTGAGATACCTGAGGTTTTTAAGTCTGGAGAAGAGAAGACTTAGGGGGAATCTAGTAAATGTGTATAAATATATGAGGGTTGGGTGTCGAGAAGAAAGGGTCAACCTACTTTCAGTTGTACCCTGTGATAGGACAAGGGGCAATAAATACAAGCTGGAGCAGAGGAAGTTCCACCACAACATGAGGAAGAACTTCTTTACTGTCAGGGTTCCAGAGCACTGGAAGAGGCTCCCCAGGGAGGCTGTGGAGTCTCCTTCCTTGGAGACTTTTCAAAATTGTCTGGATACATTCTTGTGTGACCTGTCCTAGACTAGATGGTCCTGCTCTGGCAGGGGGGTTAGACCGGATGCTCTCCAGAGGTCCCTTCCAACCCCTAATATTATGTGATTCTGTGATTTTCCTCAGCTACACAGACACGGGCACTGTGTTCAGCAGAAGCTGTGGCAGGTCAGGCTGTCTGCAGGACCATTAGGTTCAATTTATATGCTGTCCTTTCCCCTTCCCTGTGGCAGGTGAGTGGAGAGCAAGGCTATGTGAGCTGCTGCAGATGGATCAAGCCCATGTGCAATGCTCAGCAGGGAATTGTTTTTTTCATTGAGGTTTACTTTAAATCATATTTTGCAATCTTTCATGTATATCTTTGAAATGCTTTAGATCCCTCTTTCTGTTGCTCGGTATCCCCACCCTCATGGGATTTTACTGATGTCTCTCCCTAGATAGCCAGGTCGCTCCCACAGAGGTACTCTCAGGGTTCCACTCTGGCCACTGTAATGTTCTGGCTTTTGGTCACTGGAGCAGTCCTGATGTGTGCCCTCTGAAAAGGCAGGTCACCTACAGAGCCAAACTCTGCTGGGGTCTGACCTGCTAAACTCATTTGGCTGCACGTTGCAGTGTCAGTTCTGCAGTGTTTTGTTGTGGTAGTGAAAAGTCTTCTCTTTAAAAAACATCAGTTCTGAAGGCTTTTTCTTCTTCTGTACAAATAGGCTGGCTTAATTTCTTGTTTCATTGTTTGCTATTGAGCAATAATTTAATATGCACAACACTAGATCATGTTAATTAAACACAGGTTCCAATCAAAGGAAAAGTTGAGATATGGAACTAAGAAAAAGAATATTCCTGGGAGTTAGTCTTTTAAGAAGCTCTTTTAGATTCCTGTTAAGTCTAATAAGGTTAAATTCCTTTCTATAGCCTGTAGTGGGGCACTGATAGTGTTCTTTACCTGGGAACCCATCATCCTGAGAATTAACTCACTGGTAAATTGAGGTTGGCAGGTAGGTTCCAAATTTGTTGGCAGAAGGCTGCATAGATATGTGTATATGGAGACTGTGGAGACGCTCAAAGACTCAGGAGTGAAATGATAAGCTTTATGCTTTTTTTAAAAGAAAAAGATAAAAATGAAGCAGAGAAACCTACTGTTCTCTGCTAAAGCACAGCAAAATATTCTGGCAAGGACTCTCAAAGTATTTGTTCTCCCTCTACAAAAGATTAATTTCACAGAGAATTAAATGGAAGATAAACTGGACTCTTCTCTTGATTAGCAGAAATGCTATTTAATGAGACAAGCTCTGTGACTCGGCAGGCTAGCTTCTGATTCTCTCAGTCAGAATCTGTGTGGAAAAAAATTTCTTCCTTGTCCAGTAAAGCCATGTTACAAGATCACCAGGTGAATTTTAAACTTCTGGATGCTAAATCAAAACTGAATAAAACATGAGAAAGCCTGAGATTCGTCACAAGTGTCATGCCTAAACAAGCAGAGTCATTGGAAATCAGAGCATCAGTGGACAGAGGCTGATAACCTAACGGAAATGCTCAAAATATATGAGGTAGACTATATAAATTCTTAAATGTGTATGTTTTCCTGGAAGTATTTCAATAAATGTATTGAATCTATGGACAGTGTTTTCTCTACACCTTGGCTCTTCTCCATTTCTTTCTCTAATTAGGTTGGTACTGATTAATTTTGTCTGCTCTTACTTTCTCGTACACCTTTCTATAGCTTCGTATTCCTTCTTTTGTTATAAAACAGAAAGATGCTTAGAATTTTGTGTGTCTGGCTTGTAAAAGAAAAACTGGCAAGAACTGTAAAATAAAGTAGTTCTGTATTAGGCATTCTTACTGCATGTAAGTATAAATACTTTAAGTGTAGTTAAGTTCTGAGCATACTGATTAACTTTGAGGGGCCTGTGCATAATATTATCAGTGTGGTTAAGCTCAGAGTTCAGTGATAAACACTGAGGGGCCTATCTATACTCTGTCATATTTATTGTATTTTACGCATCTTAAAACAATGCAAAATTACTCAGAAAGGGAAAATGGTTGGAAATTTGCATTGATAATAGAGAAAGTGTTAGCAGTTTATTTTTACATTAAGACAATACCACTGTTTTGAAGAAAAATCTTAATTTAGAGAGATTATTAGACATACCTTTCTGCAGAATGACTGCTACTTCATGGGTTAAAAAATACTGAGTGTTTGCTCAAGTATAAAACTACATGCTTTTTGAGCCTGGCTTGCTTATCCTTCAATTTAAGATAGAAGTTGTCTCAAAATGACTGTAATTTGCACTGTATTCATTTTGCCTTTGCAGATAAAACTATGGGAATTGCTGTTCCTTGGTGGAGCAGCATATCTCTCAGACTGGTGTCCGTCTGCTTGCTGTGTGCATCAGTTGGAAAGCAATGTCAGATCCGAAATGAAATGGCTGACTGCAGTCACCTAAAACTGACTCAAATTCCTCCTGATCTCCCAAACAATATAACAGGTTTGGACATTTCTCATAATCAGCTAAGACAGCTAGGTCCTGCAAATCTGACCAGGTACAGACAGCTGGTTTACCTGAACGCAGGCTACAACGTCATCTCTAAGCTGCAACCAGAATTGTGCCAAAATGTGCCCCTGTTGCGGATTCTGAAGTTAGAGCATAATGAATTGTATAAGCTCCCTGAAAGAGTCTTTGCTTCCTGCACCAACCTGACTGAGCTCAATCTAGGATACAACAAAATATATATTAAAAACGATCCTTTCAAAACTCTGGAGGTAAGCTTTAAAAACACATTTTTTCATATAAATATAGTGTAAATGGGGAACTTACTCTATTTTACAGTGTGCGTACAGAACAGCTGCCTTTTTGGATCTGAAAATATCCAGCATATAATCATCCTTCATTGTTCTTCTAAAGAAAAGGCCTAGTGGCTTCTTGTGTTCGAGCACAGTGGAGTCTCAGCCATCCTTATGAGTCAATGCTTTCCATCCTCTTTTCCCTATTGCATCCCACTGAGGTGCCTCTCCATACAGGGATTATGCTGAGAGAATAGCAGCAGCATGTGACATACAGGGCAAAGTGGATGGTGTGGAAGCTGAGTTGCCTAGGGTCTAAAAATGGTAGCAAACCTAAATTCTCAAGGTCAAGGTGTAATTAGACCATGAAGGCCAGTGCTTAAGCTGAATATAATTGTGCCCCAGGAATCTGGGGATTGAGAAAAAGTGAAGACCTTTTTGCTCTACCTTTGTTTCTCCTGGTAGTTTACTTGTGGTTAAATACTCTATAGCATTTATGAGGTTGGGGGACCAGCACAGGAGGCAGAAAAAGACCATTCTGTTGTCTCTGCACCAGGCAAGGGATCATGCAAAAGGAAGGGCCTAAAGACAAAAGAAACAAGAGACAACTAGTTGTTGTGCAATGTTTAATGAGTGTGCATGTTGTTTTGAGTAGGTCTGAACTTTTCTGCTAAGCTCAGTATTCCAGTTCAGTTAGGTGGAATGTGCTTGCTTGCATCGTGGGACTGCGGATTCGCAACTCAGTGCAAACAAGTACAGCCAGCTCCAGTGCTGGGGACAGACTGAAGTTCTGGCTGTCCTCCTGTTGCTGCTGCCCTGCTCCTGACGGAGGCCAGGCCTGGGGAACCTCAAGGCACAGTCTGTGGAGTCGTCTTTAGAGTAGCATCTCCTCCTCTGAACATGTGGGAGTCCTCTGAGTACCTGAGCATGAGCTAGAGTATTACAAGGTGCACAGCACTGACCTTTGTAGGCTGCTGCTGCACTCCTCTTCACCTTTCTCACTTCTGTTAACGGGAGGCAGACCACAGTGAAGATAGCTCTAACTGCAGCCAGATGTAGGCTTTGTTTTTATCACTTTATTTGGAGCAGGAGGGCTTTCAGCAAATTAAGGTAAAGTAATTCTTTGGTTTACAGTAGATATTTTAGCAGGTTAAGGTCATGAACCCAATGAAAGTTAAGAGGTGTGGAAGCTACAGAAGGCTTCTTCCTCAAGGAGCTTGAAAGCTGTCATTTCTCTATTACAAATTTATTTTAATAAAATCTAATCAATTTAATCAACTTCTAATCAACTAGACCCTAATGCAATGTTTCAGAATTATTTTGTTACATAAAATAAAAATAATTTTATACTTTTCTATTTGCATCTTGTCCCTAGAACTTGAATATTTTGGACCTATCTCATAATCTTTTGAAGTCAGCAAATTTAGGTCTGCAGCAACAGCTGAAGAACCTTCGTGAGCTCATGTTGGATAGGAATCAAATCACTGAGATAAAAAAGGAAGACTTCAGTTTTCTTAGCAACACCTCATTGAACAGTCTTGATTTGTCATCAAATCCACTGAAAGAGGTAGGAAGCATTTCAACAGAAATTCTACAGGTGTAAGTATAAACTAGAACTATCCTGATTTATTCTTTATGATTGTATGGCATTTACATTACATTTTTGGTCCAATGAGTTCCATTCTGTTGTATATACCATTACTCCTGACCTCCAGTAGTGATACACATAATTACTTTTCTCCTACTTGAAATTGGCAACAGCTAGTTCCATGTAGATCAGAGATCTCAAGCAAGAGGTAGATCAAGTAGCTTTGTGAACTCTTTCCAGGTATTTTCTATGCAGAACGTTTTCTTGTATGTGCTGAAAGTGAACAGCTGACATGCTTTCTAAGTGGGGAAAAAGTGTGGTATTATGCAAGGCTAGTTTACACTTTAGGTCTCACTTCCTAGTTAATTCAAGAGAACTTTCACTTGTTCCTGTGTGGTACCCCAGAGAAATAATGACTACATTATTAAAAATTTTCTCCTTAAAAAAAAAAAAAAAGAACCAAATGAAAACACAGGGTATTTTTCTCTGCCACCTACCTCATGGTTTTTTCTGATCTGCTTCTCAGTGTTACAATATGATTCTTTGAAGAGTGGCAAGTGTTACAGTTCTAAACTGGCTGGCTCTCGGCATACAAATACTGAATTTGCTAGGTGTTTATCCACCTGATTGATCTGTACAGAACATGTACACTGAAATTACAAGAATATTTCAAAGTGGCATAAGCTTGTACCACTGCTGAGAGGCAATAATCCCTCCCTCTTTCTGGTCCAAGCTTTAATGAGGCTGTGCACTGGATTGCGGGGGAAACTACAGATTTTTTGGCTGGGTTAGCTTGTAGTCAGGCTGGTTCCCTATCTGGTTCACCATGTGACTGCATGTATGGTCATACTGGCACAAGGGTGCAGAACATGGATAAGTGGGTTGGACTGCTCCTTTCTTGGGCAGTGCTACTTAACGTTAGTTTAAGCAGCTCTGATTTTACAGCACTGCTGTCTGAAAAGCAGCTTTATGCATTTGAATCATCCTGACAAATGGCGTATTTAATCATTCAGCTGATATCCGAATCAAGGTGAGGGGACAGCACTATGTGGAGGCTTGTGATCTATAGGGGGGAAGCAAGTCTGTAGTATCACATCTCACAAGCATAGCTTCTGCTCACACAGAGAAACTGGGTTTCTTCTTGGCTGTCTGAAGGCTTAAATAACACTTTTATAGTATATCTGTTTTTGCAATAGTACATTGGTATCCCTAAGAGCTACTAAGAAAGCTGAAAAAAGAGATTATCTCAATTTCTAAGATACTTTTAGTGAAAGAGTACTAGTAGTTGAATACAAACTTGTAATTAACTTGCCTCTCAGTGAGCAACTTTCTATCTTCTTCTGAGAATTACCATACTCATGCTACAATTACATTACTCAGAATTACCATAATCATGCTACAAATTTTAGAACAATGAAGAAGTACAAACTCCAACAGGTTTATCTGAACTTGGCTGTGAAAAAATGTTAGTGTGGGAGTTATACTCTACTTGAAAATCTTGCTTGAAAACCTTTCAAAATTCTGGCTTTATAGGTCAATTTTCTTACATAATCTCCTTCTTTAGGTCAAAACTCTCTTCTCTTTTCCTTTCAGTTTCACATAGGAAGTTTACATGCAATTGGAAATCTGTTTGGCCTCATACTGAACAATGTTGAACTTGGTGAAAATCTCACAAAGAAACTTTGTGTAGAATTATCAAACACAGCAATTCAGAACCTCTCATTGAGCCATGTGAAGCTTTCATACATTGGTAAATCAACTTTCCAGGGACTGCAAGGAACAAATCTTACAGTTTTAAACCTTTCCCAGAATTCTCTGTCTGTGATAGAAGATGACTCATTTCAGTGGCTTTCAAGTTTGCAACACTTAAACCTGAAGCATAACAACATTCATGTATCTTCACGTTTATTTTATGGATTATCCAGGCTCAAACATCTGAATCTCATAAATTCAGTTAATGGGAAAATTGAAGATTTTTCCTTTCACTGGTTATACCACCTGGAGTACCTTCTAATGGATAATAACAATCTTCCGGGAATTGCTGCTAATATGTTCACGGGTCTGAACAACCTGAAATACCTGAGTCTCTGTAACTGCAACATAAACTTACAAAGAATAACTAATAAAACATTTTCATCGCTTGCTAATTCCAGTTTGCAGGTTCTCAACCTCACAAAAACAAGAATCTCTACAATGGAAAGTGGAGCATTTTCCTCCTTGGGACACCTGAAAATTCTTGATCTTGGTCTCAATGAAATTAGTCAAGAGCTCACAGGTCATGAGTTTAAAGGTCTCAATAATATACAAACTATTTATCTTTCCTATAACAAAAACTTGACTTTGCGAAGTGAATCATTCATTTTTGTCCCAAGCGTTAGAAAACTGATGCTGAGAAAGGTAGGTTGTAGTAATCTGGCACTTTCTCCTTCACCTTTTCATCCTCTACAGAATCTGACTGTCCTGGACATCAGCAATAACAACATAGCAAACATTAGAGACGACTTGTTTGATGGACTTCACAAACTTGACATTCTTGATTTGCAGCACAATAACTTAGCTCGACTCTGGAAACATGCGAATCCAGGTGGCCCTGTTCTTTTTTTAAAAGATCTTCCCAACTTGCATATGCTTAATTTAAAATCCAATGGGCTCGATGAGATTCCAGTCCAGGTTTTTAAGGGTCTGTTTCAATTAAAACACTTGGATTTAGGATCAAATAATTTGAATTTGCTTCCAGCAGCTCTGTTTGATGACCAGGCCTCCCTGAATTCATTGAACCTTCAGAAAAATCTGATAACCTCAGTTGAAGAAGAAGTGTTTGGTCCAGCTTTCAAGAGTTTGAGAATACTTGAGATGGATTCCAATCCATTTGATTGCACCTGTGAAAGCATTGCTTGGTTTGCTGACTGGCTTAATGTGACCCAAGCGTACATACCTGGACTGCAGTCCCAGTACATTTGCAACACACCACCTAAGTATCATGGTAGTCTGGTGTTGCATTTTGATAGCTCAGCCTGCAAAGACAGTGCTCCATTTAAACTTCTCTTTTTGATCACTACCACTACTGTGATGCTACTCATTTTTATTGTTCTCATTATCCACTTTGAAGGGTGGAGAATAGCTTTCTACTGGAATATTTTAGTAAATCGAATACTTGGTTTTAAAGAACTTGACAGACAACAGGAAGAGTTTGATTATGACGCCTACGTTATTCATGCAAGACAGGACAAGAATTGGGTGTCTAAGAATTTCATCTCTCTGGAAAAAAATAACCGCTTTCAAATTAGGTTTTGTTTAGAAGAACGTGACTTTGAAGCAGGCATAACTGAATTTGAAGCTACAATTAACAGTATAAAAAGGAGCAGGAAGATTATTTTTGTTGTGACTGAACACCTCTTACAGGATCCCTGGTGCAAAAAGTGAGTAGGATATAAAATTTTGCATGTAAGGGGGAAGATTTCTTAATGGATTTTTTTAATAAGGTAATCTTTTCTTGCTGTGTAGTTTAATAAAAAAAAAATTAATAAAAAATACAATGCAAATTCTACTTTAATATATTTACTTAATATCTACTAACGTCAGAATAATTCTGAAGTTAATAAAGCTACTTGCTCCATATATACACTAGTGGAAATTTGAATCTCTTAGTCAATATTTTTTTTTCCCCAAAAATTCAAGCTGTCACCTATGCGATTGCTTTCCTTAAAATCATGTTTGTGAAAGGCAATAATGGGTGAGATCACTAGCATTCAAAGATGGGTTTTATTTGCCTTAAAATGAGCCTTTTCATATTCCTCATGTAGTGCTCTTGAAAAGAAAGGAACTTTGCTAAAAAAGGCTATATCAAGACAGTAGACTTAGGTTATATTTTCGGAGGATGATTTTTCCTTTAGTTAAAAGGTAACTAATCTAAGGTAAGTAATGACAATTCTTTTTTTTTTTGTCATTGAATTAGACATTAACACCCCTGTTGGAGTCCAGTCCTTGAATTTGCAATGTGCTATTACATGAGCTATTAAAAGAACAGTTTGTCATTATTTTTTTCCCTCTACATGAAAGAAAACATGTATTTTTGTCTTATTTTTGCTACAGTTTTAAGGTGTATCATGCTCTTCAGCAAGCTATTGAACAAAGTCGGAACTCCATCATATTGATCTTTCTTCAGGATATCCAAGATTACAGGCTGTATCATGCACTTCAGCTGAGAAGAGGAATGTTCAGATCTCGCTGCATCTTGAACTGGCCAGCACAGAAAGAACGAGTCAGTGCATTTCATCAGCAGTTACTGATGGCACTTAAATCTAACAGTAAAGCGCGCTAAATTTTTAAAGTACAGATTTAAATTATGGGTTCATTTTGTTGCATATTTTCTATCATTGGAAAACTAACGGGTGTTCAGGAAGACCTAATAAAGTTTGTTGTGGTGGAAAGATATGTAAGAGTCACTATAATTTAAATTTACTTGTATATATTAATGTTTTTGCTGATATTTTAATTCAGCTATACTGAAGTGGCATCTTAAAATAGATCACAACTGACAGTCGCTTCAGTCTGTGTATCAAAAATGTGTCAGAAATTCTGAAAAGCAGTGAGAATGACTGATACTCTAGGAGAAATGTCCATCTGATGTGCAGAAAAGACATAGACTCTTTAAAAGGATATGCAAAAGAGAATGCAATAATGATAAAACAGCAAATTCTGTGTAGAAGGTAGAGTGGACACTGCTGCTTGCTTTCATAATACAAGGGGAGATTCAGTGAAATCAAAATGGAAAAGCCTTCTGTGTGAAGCACAGTAAGAAACATGGAAAATTATTTCTGTAGCTGAAACCAAGAAACATAACAAAGTTTTAAAGCCTTTGTTTTAAGAGAAAGCCACAGAAAAGAACCTTGACCCTGTGAGCAGCCTGTTCAGAACATGCAGTGATAGACTGCTTATGGCTTCTGGGTGGGGCTAGGACTAGTGACTATTGAAACCACATTTTCAGACTAATGACTCAACTCATTTGATCCATGTAGTATGACTGAAAAAAGATTTTTTACTCTTCCCTACTGGAATTCAGAGAGCTGGCAGAAGGACAATTACAGTGAGAGATGTCACCTTAATTCTTTGAATGTGCGTAAAACTCTATAAGGGCCTTTAAACAGAACTTGAAATTGATAAGAAACATGGCCAAGGAAGGCACAGCTGGTTCACCTGTATAAAACAAGCAAAGACAGAGGTATTTCTATAGCATAACCAGAAGACAACTGAGTGGGGGAGGTGGTGCTACTGCAATTTCATTTCCAAAAACTTTGTTACTGGTGAAACCACAATAACAAAAAAATAACCTGCCAAAAGACATATTTTTAAACCATTTCAGAAATATTGCAGTGACTACAGTTACAGGTAGAGTGGGAGGAAAACTTCAAAACCAGAATAATGTCAAATATTTTTGTTTCCTTTTTCTTTATGATTGTGTACAGTTTTGCCTTTGATAGCCAAAAAGAAAATTGTAAAGGAATCAGATTAAAATCTGTAATTTAGTTTCATATATATTAAACTGGTGTTTCTTCCTTAACTTACTTTACAGAAACATGGGCTAGTTGGCAATTGCCAGAGCATTAAGGTTCAAGCACATGGGCTAGTAGCTTCATCTGGAGAGAGCAAAGAATCAGCAAGGTGTGCTCTGAAAGGCTGTTTATAATGTTTGTGACTAGTTGCAATTTTATGGAGTGCTTAAGCGCATTTTATTTTAAATTAGACCTAAGACAGCCATTTGTATGTTTTTGTTACTATTTAATTGCTACTCTGAGGGCCTTATAAAATGCCAATTTTTAGTAGGTGTGTGATCCTTCAGTAGCTGAGGATTATTTTTAAATGGCTTTTTTCCCCCCAGCATCTCCCTCACCAACCTGAATTCCACCTTTACTCCATGAAGCTGTTTTAGTGCTTTAGGAAACAGTTTTCAGATAGTTCAATACTTAACATTTTAAGCAGCTTTATTATGATTTGTTATATGCATAGATGAAAACCACTGTTTTTTTTTAATGGGTTTGTATGGCGATAAAGTAAATGAGAAAAAATCAAGTCGATTTCATGCAATGGAAGAGTGAAGGGAGTGTAGACTGTCTTCTCTTGCTCAGGCAGTCCTCAGTGAAAACAAAAAAGGCTTTGTTTACAGCTGAAGTGATAGATGATGATCCCCTAATTACAGTAATATGATTATCCCCATTGTGATGCTTTCATCTCCTCTTTCTGACCTTTTCAGGCAAAGTGACAAATTCTTTCTTCATGCTTAGGCCGTGAAAGTTGAGGAGGCAAGTCGGTAAGGATGGGGTGCCAGGTATGCACCATGTCACTTGTTCTTTCTCTTATTTAAAGACTAACATGTGAAAGGATTCCTATGTTTCCTAAATCCATAATGACACAATAGCAGAAATTCCCACTCCACATCAATACGAATAGTTTAGAAAATGTTAGCAGTTTGCATGGAGAGTAAAAATGACATAAAAATGCAGAGAATGGAGAAATGCTGAGATGAAATGTGATACAAGATGTCAGACTAGATAATCAAATGGTCTTTTCTGGCCCTTAAATCCTGACAAATGACAGCCTGTCTAAATTGTGTAAAGATTTTTCTTGTTACTACAAATGCCCTCAAAGTTGGTCTTAGAAGAGTGAAAAAATGTGTTATGGATGCTCACTTTTGTAATAAAGCTAAGATACAAACTAAAAGTAGTTGCTGATGAGTGAAAATAATTTTAAACAACAAAAATATGATGATGCATTTTAAACAGTTGAGTACCTACATTTGGTTTAAAATAATGAATAACATAAAACAGTACCTACATTTGATTTAAAATTCTTTATTACATATAATAGTACCTACATTCAGTTTAAAATAACTTAGAAAAAGACATCGTAAAGACTCACAGTGGGAATTCCACTAAAGTCAAAAAAGGCATTAAAGCAATAAGTATAGGGTCAATGGTAATAATAAATTATACTTGACATAAAATTCTCATATAGATTTTCCCTGTTTCTCTGGAAGTTACTGACTTCTACTCTGCTCCTGTGCATTTGTTTGACAGTATTATTGAGAGTATATAACTGGACTTACTGTGGTGAAGAGTTGTAAGTGTTTTCAGGATTAACAGTTTATATCTGATCTGGGTAGTTTCTTTGCAGTGGGCAGCATCAGACTATGTTATACTAATTTGCTGAGGAGCTGCACACCAAATAAATGAAATGCAGTTCCAAACTTGTGGTGTCAAAGGTATTACCTAGGAGTAATAAAGAATAATCTGTGTTGAAAACAGAGTATCTAAAGGACTCAGCGAGGCAGAAAGCTCAAGGCTGTACATCTGGGGCAGAACCCGACCATTTCAGTAGTTCTTGAATGACAAGGAGTAGTGAAAAAGTCACAGATGGTGTTCTATTTCAGGTCTTCATGCAGGCTTGCTTTGGGGCTGCAGCTGAGATAAATATACTGGACACTAATGTGCTCAGTTATGCTACTTTCACTGTAGTTCACGCAAGGATTTTTGGCATGGTGAGGTTGTGCTGCTGTTATGTTTATGTGGACCTGTTCTATAACGTTTGCTCAGCACATATTTATTTCCGCTTGTAAGAAAAAAAGCCAAGAATTATCCCAGTTTCAAATCTGAGTCCTCTGCTTGGTGTTGTGTGTGATTTGCTCTGCCAACTCATTGCATTCCTTGACGTCCTAGGAAGACATCGACTGGATAAAATTCCCCACTTCATACCCTTGGTTGCTGTCTGCCAACAGCTGCCACTCAAAAGTTGATCGTGGAAGTAGCTGCTTAATGGATGATTCTGGGCTTATACCTGTAAAGAAACTGTGCTATCCTACAGCCTGCGCTGTTCTTTGGATGCTGCCAAGCCCCGTGCTACCTGCCATATTCTTGTGCTCCCTGCCATATTCTTAGCTGACACAATATTTGCTCTGTCTGTAATACCAACCATTAGTGTTGCCGAACTGCTGCTGGCACTATCCTGCTTCTCTCCATCCAGGCTGACAACCTCGTGTTGCAAACCTAGGGCAGTGTTTGCCCCAGCCCCTCCTCGCGTGCCTCCAGCCGCCCGGTTTTTTTTTTGCCCCCCCCCAGCCGCTACTGCTCTCCACGCTGCCTGCGATGGCTGGCGAGCGACTTTGCACGTGGGCCGTCGCTTCTCCGCAGCTCCGCTCTGCAGTCGCCCCGCGGTGTCACAAGGTGCGCCCCAACGGCTCGGCCTCGCTCCCCGTTTCTGTGAACTGTCGCCCCACGCCCCGGCGGGCGGAGTTGCTTCTGCGCCCTTCATGTTCGGTGGGACTTGAATTAAAGGGATGGGGCT
>NW_008619809.1:0-7186 GCF_000691845.1 Merops nubicus | reverse complement strand
AGGGACAATTTCTTCTCCAAAAGGGTTCTCAAGGCCTGTCTCAGGCTGCCCAGGGCAGTGGTGGAGTCCCCACCCCTGGAGGGGTTTCCAAGCTGTGGAGATGTGGTGTGAGGGACACGGGGCAGTGGGGACCTGGCAGGGCTGGGGGAATGGTTGGACTCAATTGTCAACTGAGCATTACACCCATGTCTCCCATCTCCCACATTATCTGTTCTTTTTAGGGGTTTGCCTGGACTAGATTTTCTTACCTGAAACTTTTCCAAGTGTATGGTGGTGTCTGGGGACACAGGAAGCTTGTAGCACCTTCCACTTACATAGAATGGGTATCTACATTTCACAAAGCCATGAGTTGCTGTAATGGAGAATGAGAAGAGGAGGAGTAACAATCTAAAATCCATTTTGTAAGCATTTCAATCAAGAACAATCTGATCTTTCTTAAATGGATTAAGAAACTAATATATGATAGCACACTGGTAGATCCTTCATAGGTATTTTGCAAAAAGTTTATGTGGCATTTCCAAAAAAAAAAAAAAGCCAAATCATTAAATAGCCACAAAAGCTGCTGAAATAAATCCAAAGCAGCTGCTCTAAATGGATGTGGCTCCACCAATCCTCACAGAATTTTCTACAGTTGGGCAATCTGAATGCCTCTCTAACTTCATTGTCATGAAACAAGAGCTAAAGTCGACCACATTTTCCTCATTTTTCTTTTTGCAATAGAAGCATCTGGCCATGCAATGAAAAAAACAGGTTTTTGGTAGAGTTAAGCAAGCAAGCAAGCTCCCAAACTGCCTCTAAGGCCACTTGGATCAGAAAGGGAGGGGATGAAATATTGCTTTATTTACAGGTGTGGGGGTGAACCCCCATCTTCTCCTGATCCACTTCACTCTCCCTGGGAAGAATTTGCTCCCCTCAGGGGTGAAGTGAACTGAGAAGGGGACATGGGATGGAAGGAACCCTGTGGCCTGCCCAGCACCTCCCCTCCTGTACCTCCAGGTCTGAGGAAGGTGATAACAGCTCTTCTCGACTCCTTGTCGTAGGTCACATTTTCTACTTCTCCCCCTCCTCCATTCTCAGACTTGTAGAAATTCAGCTCTAATTTGTCTCTCATCCACTCCTCAGGAATGGGTAGCTCAGGTATTTCTGAAACGTTGATCTTCTTCCCAGAGATAGTGACATGCAGCTAAAAAACATAACATTTTTGTGCACTCCATCATTAAAAACACCCAAAATCCTGAACCCAAAGCTTTTTAAACACTGCCTTTTAAAATTCCTATCTTTATAGTTTTATAGTCAGCTGATTACCTCAAATTTGATTCCCATTTCAAGTGTGAAATCCTTCACTCTCATATCTGCTGTTTTGTCGTTGAGGTTCACAGTGTGCTTACCCATTTTTTTCAGTCTCTGGGCAACTAAGGAAAAATCAGAAGTTTTCAGATAGGAAAAACCTTGTTTAATCATGATAAACCCCAAACTACTCCCCCATCTCTTAAGCAAAATCTCTTGCATCAATAAAAGAGAATTATAAGAGTCAGGCAAACAGAACCCACTGTCCCTGGGATATCCCTTCAGGCACAATTTTCTGTAAAATCTCACTGCTTCTAGGCAACAGGTAAAATACAGAATCTTTAGAGCAGGCAAGTTAAACATTTCTATAAATCCTTTCCCTTTGGCAATGCAACACATCAGAGACATGAATTTTATCCTTCAAACATGCACCATACCCAATAAAAGAGAATTATAAGAGTCAGGCAAACAGAGCCCACTGTCCCTGGGATATCCCTTCAGGCACAATTTTCTGTAAAATCTCACTGCTTCTAGGCAACAGGTAAAATACAGAATCTTTAGAGCAGGCAAGTTAAACATTTCTATAAATCCTTTCCCTTTGGCAACGTATTGACATCAGAGACATTAATTTTATCCTTCAAACATGCACCATACCTTCTTCATCTTCAAAAGTAAGCAGTGCTTCATTTTGGTTCAGCCTGAATGGGATTTTTGTGGTTGCACCAAAAACACAGTGAGTGTTTGCATCTGGAGCACCCTTCATGTCTTCCAGGTGAGTGAACTTCAGCTGCATCTCTGCTACTTTTTTTTTCATCTAATATTTTAGAATCAAGGACAAAAAAAAAAGGCATTTCTGTAATTCTACTTGTACTTCTCTGTTCCTGGGATTTGTGTCAGTGAAGTGGGTTCCCCCCTCTCTGATTAACTTTGAACTTAAACTTGACCTTACACAGTCAAAATTCAGCAGAAGCTTGTACTTCTCTGTTCCTGGGATTTGTGGCAGTGAAGTGGGTTCCCCCCCTCTGATTAACTTTGAACTTAAACTTGGCCTTACACAGTCAAAATTCAGCAGAGGGAGAATACCTTTGGTATCTAAAATTTGCAAAATGCTCAGAGTCATTTGCCATTTATTTTTGCCTAATTGTGTCCCTGATAAACAGCCTTTTATGTTGCCTTCTTAGTGAAACAGAAAAAATCCAAGTATTTTATTACTAGGAGAGATTAAAACTCTTCCTGTAAATGTTGGTTAAGGAAGATAGACTTGAAAGAGTTTCAAATAACTCCTTTTTTCCCCCTTTACATAATTATTTCAAAATAAAACCCTGTGCAGAAGAAAAACACTGTTTCAAGATAAAATAGAGTCACTTATGTTCAAAACTAGCAGCTTATCTGTGAGCCCACTCTCCTTCCATTCCCCTTGGGCCATGGGAAGGGAGACACTCCTACAGATAAATCAGACCCTCAGTGTAGGCTCCTGTTCTTCTTTTCCCTATCCAATGACTGCCTGGGAAATTTAGGAGGCTGGACTTCATAACTGACATCTAAACTTAGAAATTTAGAGAGCTAAAGCTAATATTGATATATTTACTAAGGTAGCACTGTAAACATTAAAGAAGGTAACAGCTGCACAGAGTTTCAATCTCTGTGTAAACAAAAAAAAACCATCACAGTTTCCAATTTCTTGTCAATTCCCCAAAATATTTGGGTTTGTCCCAATTCAGAAGGAAAACAGGTTTTTTAAAAGCTGAAGCTTCCACAAGGGAAGCTCCCATTTCTGACCACCACAGAATCTGCAGCAGTTTCCCCCAAATACACTTTGGATCTTGAGTTGCAATCTATTTAGGTGCTTTCATCAGGTTGCCAGCTGAGTTCTTTCTGATTTGGAGGAAGACAAGTGAGACTATGATCAAATCAAGCTCAATTTGGGCTACAATAAATGCTATGTTTGCCATATAACAGATTTATTCCCTTTCTGCCATCCTCTTGCCAAAGAAATATAAAATGAGAGCACTTGAAAATTACTCATGCTACATATATTTTTTTTATTCCAGTGTCTTGTAATCTTTTTCTGCTTGTTTTCTTTCCTCTCATGTTTTCAGTATCTCTTGCAAAATAAGAAAACAAAACTTCAAGCTGTATTTTTAGATGGAAAGCAGTAAAGGTTCATATTCTGAACAGCTAGATTTGACAAAATAAAAGATAAAGACAAGTTGCAAAACCTTCCAAGCCTTTACCTGACCAAACTGTGAAACCACGGAGCTGTAACCTTCAAGTTCTTCTTTGAGCTTCTCAATCTCTTTCATCAGCTCAGCGTTTGCTTGGTTCAGGAGGCAGAGTTCTTCCTACAGCCCCCAAAAAAAGCAGGAAATGCCATATTGAAAGAGCTTTGCATAGTTCCATCAGTTCCCACGGGCAGAGCCTACCTCAACACACCAACATTTTAGCTTTTTGTACCACGTGTGATCTTAGTAACAGTTACTCCCTTGGATGAAAAGATTTGCTACTTTTCCCTCTTTATATTCCTTCAGGGAACAACTCTTCCCTCTGCTACCTACTTCCTCCACACCAATGAATCCTCAGTGGGCATGAAGTCCATAAGTACTAAATCCAGTCTTATCCTGGACAGGGAACACAACAGAGTGAGAAGGAAACTCAGCAGATGTAGTCAGCCCCAGCCATCCACAATGAGAAGACTGCTCCTTGAAAGCTGTTACCTGCTAGAGATGTTTAGACCAGTTCCCAGAAGCTGAAGGGAATGTTAAAAGCCCAATGATAATAAAAAAAATTCTCTCTTCTGGGTATAAAATCCAAACAATTTATGCTTGAAGAACCCAAACCAACTTTTGGAAAAATCTCCTGCCAACCTGAATATACTTAAGCTATTAATTATATTTTAATAGCTTGTGATATTGAAGCCATAATTTCTCCTCAGTGATTTACAGGCCACACCCAAAGTCACTGAAACCACCTCCTAGACAGGCTCTGGAAACACATCCTGTTACTGTGCCCACAACTGCAGAAGGCACATCGAGGTAATGAACCCATTAGCTTTAGAAGCAATGAGTTCTAGAAAGAAGAGTCCTCTTCAGACAGGTTCTGGTCCTTGCCCAGCTCATTGTCACCTAAGAAATATAATCCCTTGGGTGCTGTAAGGTCTTAGAAGACAGGCTGGGAGTTGCCAAAATAGTGGAATGAACCCGTTTGATTTTATCTGATTCACACAAAACAAACTCATCTGTTAGCAGAGACTCTTGGAAGACTGGTTTTGTCACTCTTAATCTTCCACACCAACCAGGTCTCAGTTTTGCCCTCCAGCATGGCCCCTGAGACTTATTTTATCACTCTGGTTCTTAAGCTGCCACTGAAAAGCACTGTAGTCATACAGTCTGCAAACAGGCAAAGCCATTTATACTGAAAAGGA
The DNA here is from genome assembly GCF_000691845.1 of Merops nubicus. Lineage (NCBI taxonomy): Eukaryota > Metazoa > Chordata > Aves > Coraciiformes > Meropidae > Merops > Merops nubicus. The sequence goes on along the minus strand of NW_008619809.1, from coordinate 2,478 downwards.
ATTAATCCCTCTTCTTTTCTCTAATCCACCCCTCCTTCACAGCTCCCCAGACACTAAGAGCTATGAGCAAGCCTTCTCCATACCTCCAGGGTGCCCCTGGACATCATAAAGTCCTTGTGCTGTTTCTCTTGCAATTCCACCAGCTTCATCAGCTCCTCCTCGGCTTTAACATGCTCTTCATCAGCACTTAATTTACAGAGAAGAAGGTCAGCTTTTGCTTTCTCAGCTTTTTCAGCTCTTTCCTGGATAGCAAAAAAGAAAAATATTTGTAAACTATTTTTTTCTTCCACCTTAAGGAAGCCCTTTGTTTACTTTTAAAACTCTGGATATTTTTCTTAGCCTTACAATGTAGTTACCACTGAGATCAACACAAGCAGGTACCATTAAAGAAGAGAGAACAAGTTAGGCAAACAGGTTATAATTTGGGGAGAGCTGATTTGGGTTTAGAAGGATGGACTCAAGGTCTTCCAAGTGTCTTTCAGCTCCTCTCCAGGATTCTATGGGCTTTATGGAACTTGCCTTCCACTTCTTCAGTTCTTCTTCAAGTCCTTCCATCTCATCTTTTGATGTGCTACAAGGGTCAGCAGGTATCATAGCCTGGAGAGAAAAGAATCAGCACCCACAGGTTTGTCAGAGGACAGTGTACACCATGGAATTTTAAAGAAAAAAAATGCATTCAGACACTTTAGGCCAAATCATTGAACTGTTTTAATGACAAAAATCTAAGAAAATGGATCCTGGCCAATAATTATTTGTTAACTATTCACCTAGAAGTATTCACTGGCTAATATTTTGATAAATAATAAAAGCAAGTTGTCTCAGTGTTCTCTCACAGGCAGTTAAGACTCTCTAACCCATAAATGTTTCTTTTTATGCTCTCACAGCAGTTCCTGTAAGGGAAGGGATAAAGAAAATACAAGAAAAAACGTTCAGAACAGGATGTTTCCAAGCTCAAAGAGACTGGACAATAAAAGGTGACATCAAGCAGGAGGAAGGTGATAAAAGAAGCATTTCAGAAGTCAAGCACTTCAGGGCAGAAGTTGGCAAGCAGGGGAAAACAACAACTGGTTAAAGCCCAAGAACAGAGTAAATCTTCTCTGTTCTGTTTGGTTTCTATGACTGCAATATTCTGCAGAAAAGAGGAAAAAAAAATCCAAAGAGACCTGTTGCAACAATCCCTCCCTTTTACTTAAGATTACATAAAACTTGAACGTGAACCATGAATTTTAGGCATGGAAAACGTCGGAATTAGATAATCTTGTCAATTCTCAAGGTAATACTGGGTATTTCCTACAAACAATAAACCAGAAAATCCTTTTTTCCACTCCTTTGTGCCGTTTTCATTGACCATTGAGCAAGAGGGAAATCCCCATCTGTATATAACTTAAAAATGGGGAAAATATTCCGTTGCTCAAGGGATTGAGTGCAGGAAAGCAGAAGGATACACGTGCACAGCTGGCAAGAAAGGCTGCCTGCTTTTTTTTAACTGAAAAATGCTGCAAGACAAGTTTTCATCATGAAAGAAGGAAAGGAATAACAAGGAAAACACAAGAAATCCCAGGGAAAGTCCCACCCAAGCCACTTGCTGCGCTGCAGGAACTGAATCAAGGGGAAAAAAAGGAAATTCCCCCAAGAAACCAGGAGAGAGAGAGGAGCCAGTGAGGCAGGAGAGGAAAATCCTGTCAGAATCTGAAGGAGAAGAATCAGAATTTGAAGAATCAAAGAGCCACTTTGGAACGGCTCTCTCCCTATGGAAACAGGAGGTGGGAACAAGGAATGTCCAGAGTATTAAAGGATGGAAGAAGGTGAGACAAAAAGTTGCAAGAAGTGCCCTCCTAGCACGAACCTTCAGAGATACTAGTGTCAAATAAAGATAGTTTTCCAGGAAATACTTACAAAACCATTATCTATTAAAGATCGGGGGGGGCTCTCATCCACCCAAACCTGAGAAAACAGGAAAAAACAAATTACACCACTGTGTGTATTGGCTTTTTTTTCCGCAGTAAAATGGAATCCCAGAAGCTGTGTTGAGCTAAAAGAATTTTCCCACGTCAATGTGGCATCATTTTAGAGGCAAAAAGTGAGCTGTGCTGGGTTATCTGCAGCCTCCTTCCTTACTAAACTTAAAAACCCAGAGACATAGGTGAGGAATTCTGCCTTGAACAACTTTTTTTGTCCTGAAACTTATCGCTCTCACCTGGGAGCTCTGAGCTTGCCTTTGACCCAACACCACCCTTACCTGTTGCATTCAACCACCAGGCTCGATTTGAGGTTAGCGAGCCAGAAATCTCCTCCTGAAGCGGGGTAAGTGAGCAAAACTTGCTGATTTGTTCCTGAGAGAGGAAAGCGAAAACGTCAGGAGGGGAAAACAACTCCCCGGCCCCTCCGCGGTGTCCCGGGGGCAGGGAAAAGGCAGCGCAGGGCCGCGCCCCGAGCTCGGGCCGGCGCCGTCCGAGCCCTCAGCGCCCGGGAAAAGGC